>NC_067151.1:50485301-50785301 GCF_903995435.1 Acomys russatus | reverse complement strand
GTAGCCTTGGCTGTGCTGGACTTACTTTGTAGACCAGGCTGGCCTTGAATTCACAGCAATCTGCCTGCCTCTGCCTCCCCAGTGCTGACATTAAAAGCATGTGCCACTTACGTTGAAATTTTTATATATACTTAAATATATTTTGATTATATGAACTCCAAACTCCTCACAATTACTTCTACCAGATCTATCCTCATTCCAATCTCTAAAAAAATTATGTGCTTTTTATTTATTTATTCTTTTAATGTTGTATTTGTACCTTCCATAGTTACTCATGTGTATTGGGGAATCCACTAGAGCAACAATAGGTCAATTTACAAGGAGTCACACCCTGAAAGGTAACTGACTTTCCTCTGTCTAGAAGTCATTCATCTTCAACAAATCCTCATTTGGCATTGTGGGGCTTGTGAAACCCTGATTCCTTCACACTAGAAGGTTGACTGGTATGATAACCTTAGGTCTTTTCCACGCACCCACAGCTATTGTTAGGTTGTGTGTGCAGCAGTCTTTTTATGTCCAATCATTCCTGACCACTGACTCTTACAATCTTTCTGCTCTCTCACTAATGAAGGTGCATGACCCTGAGGGAAGAGGTACTTATTATATTCAGTAGAAATTTATTTGCTTGTAAAAAGTTAAAATTATTAAATTTGCAGTCACACTGATAGAGCTAGAAAACTGAGTGAGGTAACCCAGATCCAGAAATATAAACCCCCAATATATTCAAGCTTGTGTACAGCTTAGCTGCAAATCTTCAGATTGACTTATTTAACTTGGAGTAGTTGTAGATTAAAGGAAAGAACAAAGAGAGTATGAAATGATAGAGTGAACAATCTTAAGGAAGGGAGTAGTAGAACAAATATGATATGAAGGGAAAGTGAGAATAAAGGAGAAACTGATGTCAGTGGGGAAAAAGATGGAAAGGGATAGTGGGAGGGACAACTAATATTAAGTATATTTTTAAAATACAAATGGAAACCTACTGTTTTGCGAGCTTCCCAAGTGTAGCTACACAATAGGGATTATGCACATCCAAGACCCAAAGTGTTGATAAGTAAAAGCCTCTCTAGTCTCTAGTCCTAGTCCAAAAACTTATAGAAGAGTCTACAAAAATAGCTACAGATTGCTATTCTCATATAAATGTTACAAAAACACATCCAACAGTTCAGGAAAAGTATATTACCCAAGCAAAATAGAAAGGGTTCATGCATGCAAGTTTGGTCCAGTGTTTGAAAATCATTTAACTCAGCATGTCAGAAAATTACAGAGGAAAAAACCACATGGTTATATCAATAAATGTAGAAGCATACTTGAAAAAAGCTATATGCATAATAAAAAAGAAGAAGAATGGAGTTTCCACAATACTCAGGAGAATAGCTTCAAGCAATCTGAAGCTAGCATCACATTTACTAAGAATTGTCAATCTTTCTGACCAAAACCAAGAAAAGATGAAGATATCCCTCTCACTGTGTCTAGGCCCACAAGAGTCTTAACTTATGCAATACAAGAAGAGATAACACGTCTGCAGAAATGGGAAAGAAGAGATAAAATTTTATTTGTCTTCAGATGAAATTCACATTTATGTTGAAACTCAAACAATTAAAAATAATTTTGAATTCAATCAAATGAATCTAGTAAAATTGGAGAATACGATGTTAGTTAATTTACAGAAGCCAATCATGTGTAGTTAGAGTGCTCAAAGCTCTTGTTAAAGACTAGAGTTCTGTTCTCAGACACTACAGTAGGGAGTTTAAAAATAATTGTATCTATATCTCATGAAAATCTACCAAACTTTTCTTGTGTGTACAGGCCTTTACACATGTCCTTATAGACACATATACATAATGGATAGCAAAACCTATTTACAAAAGTCAATACCTTTCTAATAAGCAAAATAAATTTGAATATAATTCAAATACCATTTTGATTAGACCCTTCCTCAAAAATTAAATACATGTGGCATCTATTCACACAAACACATAAATAAAAGCATTAAAATAAATCTTTTAAATTTTTTATACACAAATATTATAAAACTTATACTTCATGCTCAAAAAAAAAACATACACAAAATTTTCAAAATCCCAGTCAGTCCTACTTTATTTATAGATTAATTGAAATCCTAGTCAAAATCCTTATTTATTTATTTTTATTCATTGATGAACCCATCATTAAGTTCCACAGAAAACTTGAAGTGAAGAATAGAATATCTAATAAAACGTTACAATTTAAAGGTGAGAGAACTTGGAGAATTGAGCACAGCCCTACTTGAAACGCAAGCATAAAACTACACCAATTAAATTGTGTGCTTTATGAGAGAATACTAAAATATCTCAAGGTAAAAATAGAAAACAGAGAAGTTGTGTGATACCCAAAAGGCCAATGGAAGTAGGGCTAAGAAGACAAGATTCAGGCTATTTAAAAAGTACCATATAGTAGGCCTCACATCTTTCAAAAGTGTTTCCTTAAAACAGATCATAGACAGTTATAAAACTAAATAATAAATCATGTAGAATAAAACTTAGCAATATCATTTGTGTATTGTCATGACATTCGGGATAACATACAACACTAAAAGTATTCGTGAATGGAAGTGAATATCAACTGAATTTCACTTAAGTTCATCATCTACATGAAAACTGCTATCAAGTAGATGAAAAGTAAGTAGGGGATAGGGCTAGAGAGATGGCTCAGCATTTAGGAGCACATTTTTGCTCTTGCTGAGGACCTGGATTTGCTACTCAGCACCCATGGGGCATTTCACAACCATTCACACCTCCACCAAGAGATTCTACATCCTCTTTTGTTCTTCATAAACAACCAGGCATATATGAGGTACAATATATACATTAATGTTAGCCAAGGTGTTTTCCCATATAGTCTTCATAAATAATTATGCCATATAAGACTACAGTGACTTAGCGTAGATTCACACATTTGGACATTTTTTTTCCAAACAAAAAGACATTTCTATTGTAGTATTCCTATTGCTGTGATAAAACACCATGGTGTCATAAAAACACTAGAAGTAACTTGGGAAGGAAAATATTTATTTGACATATAGTTGTAAGTTCAGCATGAGGAGAATTCAGGGCAGAAACTCAAGGTAGTGCAGAACGTGGTACAGAAGTCATGAAAGAATTCTACTTGTAGGTTTCTAGGACCCTCTGGATCCTTCTACTTTGCTATTCTCCCCAGGGGTCCCACTCAAACTAAGGCACCAGCCAAGGACAATACAGGTGGTAAACTTTAAACCCCTACCCAGATCTAGCCAATGGACAGAACATTCTCCACAGTTGAGTGGAGAGTGAGGTATGACTTTCACACGAACTCTGGTGCCTCACATTTGACCATGTCCCCTGGAGGGGGAGACCTGGTGGCACTCAGAGAAAGGATAGCATGTTACCAAGAAGAGACTTGAAACCCTATGAGCATATACAGGGGGAGGAAATCCCCCTCAGGAACAGTCATAGGGGAGGGGAATAAGGGGGAAATGGGAGGGAGGGAAGAATGGGAGGATACAAGGGATGGGATAAACATTGAGATGTAACAAGAATAAATTAATAAAAAATTAAAAAAAAAAAAAGAAATCCTGGGTAAAAAAAAAGAATTCTAAATATTGGCTTCCTCCTCCTGACATGCTCAGTTTGCTTTCTTTTCTTAAATTAATTAATTTATTCATTCACTTTACTTCCCAGTTGTAGCTCTCTTCTTGCTCTCCTCCCAACCCACTCCCCCTCCCCATCCTCTCTCCTCAGTTCTTCAGAAAAGATGATGCCCTTATCCACTCACCTCAGTTCATCAAGTTACATCAGGACTGAGCTTGTCTTCTTTTCCTGTGGCCTGGATAGGCAGTCACACAAGAGGGAAGTGATCAAAAAGGAAGCAACAGAGTCTATATCACAGACAGCCCTAGCTCCCCTAACTAGTGAACCCACAGGAAGCCTGAGCTGCCTGTTGGCTCCATCTGATTTTGCTTTCTTATAGTACCCATGACAAACAGCCATGAGTGTCATTCTCACAATGTGTTGGTCCCCTCCACATCAGCTATTAATCAAGAAAATGTATGGCTTCTGACCCCAGACGTTGATCATTTCCCCATGGTGAGACAGCATTGCCAGGCCACAGAGGAAGAGGATACAGGCAGTCCAGATGAAACTTGAAAGACTGAGGTCAGCTGTTAGGGGAGGAGGGCTCCCCTTTCTGAGGAATAAGGGATGAGGGAGAGGCTATGATGGAGAGAGGGTGGGGTCAAGAGGCGACAAGGGAGAAGGCTACAATTGAGATGTAAGATGAACAAATTAAAAATAAAAATTTAAAAGAAAAAACAAACAAACAAAAGATTTGGCAATAGGCCAACCATATAGAAACATTTTCTCAATTAAGATTGACTTCAAAATTACCTATGGTGTGTGAAATTGACCTAAAACTAACCATCAACATTACCATGTGCACTGTCTGAATTTTTGTCCAATTTAAAGATTTACCTTTCCCATTGTCATTCAGGCTTGTCTCATAAAAAAAGAAAGTTGTAATTCTATAGGTGGACACTTTTTGGGTTGTACCTGTATAGATTGAAAAGCCATTGCTTAAGGAAGGCACAAGTCTTTGCTTACTAAATCAACTGATCTTGGACACACCCCAAAAGATATCCTTGGGAAAAGAAGGCACTGTAACAAAAGTAGGCACTAGAGGCAATGGGCAACTTCTCTATGCAACTTGCTGTGCTTCTTCAATATCCCTCTCTATATATTCCATTTGATGATGGATTGTTGCTCTTCATAGTCAAGATTATGGTATGATGGACCAGAAAACACCCAGATCAGGTCACATGATAACCTGTAACTCTATTATCTAAAGTTCAGTTTCGATAAGGCTCAGTAGGAGACCAAGACTGTCTCTTGAAGAAAGAATAATTGTCTAAAGATGGCAGCAGGTCCTTGCCTCGAAATCTCAGTGGCCTTAACTATTAATAAAATATGAGATCCTACCTAAATGTGCAAATAGCTTTTTTTATCCTCCTTTGAAGCCTTGAGTACCATTAGAGATGCTATACCATGTGCTTCAAGTGGAAAAATAGCCTGAAGTAACAACCTAGACCTGATGTATTGCCTTCTCAATATCTGAGTCCCAGTCAAAACAAGTGGCTTTCCAAGTCACCTGGTATTTGGCTATCACAGAAAAACAGGTAAGAAATGGGTTGTCTCCAGATCCAAACAGACATGATAAATATTGCACTTCTTTCGTTCATATCCAAAGGCCAAAGAAACCAGATTCTGATGTCAGTGCAGTATAACAGCAGTAGCATGCAGCTGTTTTCTCTGATATGAAACATCCCGTACTCGAGACAAAGCTTGTTGAGACACAGGTTGATATAAAAGCGAGGTGAAACATTCCATCCTGAACATAAGCTCTTAAAGCTCAAGAAGCATATAATTTAATTGCTGCAGAAAGTACCTGAAACTGACCAGAGTCACTGGACCTATTTATCTACAAGCATATAAAAGGACTAATGATTGCTCAGAAACACTCCCAGAGCAGATGAGCTTCCTGGAAAAGGCATATTAGCCAAACTGCCTAGAAGATACTCAGAGTATATGAGGTACATAGAAAACATAATAGCCAACCTTTTGAGTCACTTGCAAGTTGGTCAGTGAGCCCTAGTTTCACAGCCTTAATAAGGCTCATTCATGCAAAAGTTGTCTTTTGTGACATACCTCTCTTTGAGTCACCTTTCCTTTTTAAAGTAACCCTAATCATCCCATTGCCTCATTTTTATTTTCACTGGCTTCCTATGTGGGGTGTAAGATGTTTGCTCACATCTCCCAGGAGTAAGATCACACAACAAGCAGCATTGCCAGACATGGACTAGATGCAATCACCAGCAAGCAGGATAGATGAGAAGGCAGAAGTAGCTTTCTTTTTTCTCAGATCTCTTTATCTCTGCAAATGGTAGTATGTTGAAACCCACTCTGCTGGGTGAGGTGCTTCTTCCTCTGTTTATCTTTCTAGATAATATTTTCACAGATCTGCCTAGATACACATCTCTTAATTGACTCTGATCTAATCAAGATGACAGCTTTGTTACCTATAACAATGGTAACAAAGGTGATACCAATATCAGTACACCAGTCCCTCCCTTCTCTTTATACTTTGTCCATGAAGTGAGCAACACTCAGTTTTCTTGGAAGACATGAGCCAAAGCAAGCAATTCCCTATTCCTAGTAGGTTTTTCTTGGGCATTTGGTCATAGTGATAGAAAGCTGACTAAACCAGAGTGGTTTTAAATCCTTCCTTTGCTACTCAAAAGAGTTGTGAGCAAGTTATTAAACTTTTCCTTTTTTATTTATAAAATAAGAAAAAAGACAATAGAAGTCTGAGAGAAATTTGAATGTATTAGAGACATTATCATCAGAAATTTGATGTTTATTTTGGATACATAGTCTCTTTTTAAAGTTAGTTGAGCTCTTTCCACATTCCTTTAATCCAGAGGTTAATTCTAGCCTTATGTTCCCTTCAAAGGCTAGTGCTATGTAAGTACTATTAAAAATAATAGTCTATAGGACTTCATTTATATTGCCTTCATAGCATTCTTCACTGAATACTGTAGAATGTATTATTTACTGCTTCTTTTCTTCCAATACAGAATTAATTAATTGTTACATGGCCACAAATTGTCAATGCTGTCATGCTCTCCACTGTAGCAGGAAAGGTGCCTACTCAGATTAGGTATATAACTGTCATGTGGTTACTAGACAAACGTAGTGATTCACTCTCAACCCCAACTCATATATACTTATAAACGTGATAGTGGTTATGTTGGCAGAAGGTTTTCGTAGAATATATCTAATTAGAGTGTGGTCTGATCTATCTTTTAAGGCACAAAGATACTGTATATTAAATTAAATGTGTAACTCTTCTTGTTTAATTTTTGAAAACCAATAATACATATGTGAATAATTTATCACAGCAAACTGGTGTGATTGTACATTTGTAATCTCAGGACTTAATAGACAGGAAAATCACAACTCTGTGTTTTAGACAGCCTAACATGACATAATAGGACTTTATCTCAAAAGTTACTGTGTGGATAGATGGAAAATTTGTCATGGAATAGCTTAAGAGACATTCCATACCTATCAATCACACTTATAAAAACATTCAGATGGAGAATAAGTTTGTTTAGAGCTATATTTAGGTAAATTTTTTCAAAGATCATGTCAAAGACATTTAGGAAGAGGGTAAATACACTTGGAATGAAAAATCAGTTTCAAGCTAATTAATGATGCCACATTTTAGTTTTATATACTAACATTAATAAAAATATACAAAAATGTAAGAGTATGTGGGAAGGAGGGAAATAAGCCATGCTCCCAAGGGTCTAGTTGAAGACTACTACCAACTAAGGACCAGAAAGTACTGCACAGTTGAAAAATTTCCTCCATGGCTACTTAATACAGATAATATACATTGTGTAAATTGATATTTCAAATAATAATATTAAAGTTACAGTGGCTGCTCATGTTTAATGCCAAAGGACTTTCTCCATTCCCAGCTTTAAAATGAAGTTACTTAGGAATCGCACTAGAAACTCTCTTTATGTAACATGTGTGATTTAATACCCTAGTGGAACATGTGGCTCTTGCTTTCATTTTAGTGGATCACAATCCAACCCGACAGGTCTGAATTCATGACATAATTTCACTGATGTTAAAGAGGACTGAAAAAAACAATAGCAATGCTTTAAGATGCAACCTGAAAGCTGCAAAAAAAAAAATGCTTCATCTGCATATTCCTGGGACTGTTCAGTGTCACAGTCAGTAACCTCAACCCATGTTCTTCTGTATATTTTATCAGTTCCCCAAGGGTGTCACTTTTTATTAACCCTGTGATTAAATTTATGCTAAGGATTTCTCTTTCAACTTTTCTTCATACTGGCTTGTCCTCAAATTCTTTTCTGTGGCAAATCAAAGGTCCATCTTTGAGTGGAGGTTACTAAAGGACAATAGCACTCTTCAGGCTTCTTGATGCAGATTTGGGATATGGTATCTCCTAATGCACAGCCACATACAAAGTGAGGCTTGGCTGCAAAAAGTGCAACTGAACTGCATATTATTCATAGGTTCCATTTGCTGTGTTGTCTCTGTCCACCCTCATTCTCATGACAGCTACAGATGCATCTTGCCTCCAGAAATGCTGTTTTGCTTTGTTTTGTTTTTTAATCTCAGCATCTCTGGTACAAGCAGTACCAGGGAGGATCTCACAAAACAGAAGCAATTCAGTGAAGTAGGTGAATGTGAGTTGTTTTGTTACACATAACAGAAACAGCAATTATACCAAATAAAAATAAACATGGAAAAATTGCATAGCTCAATACAAATGAGGCTGTCCATTGGTAAGCACGGCTTGTGGTTTACAAGAAAAGCTTAAGTAAAATTTTATAGACGCTAAACAGAAATCCATAGAGCGAAAGGGATGCTGCGAATGAAATCCCTTAGAGGTTCAGATTCAATATAAGAAACCTATTACAGATTGTGCTGCTGCGACTACTCAGATGGCTCCACTCCTCCTTCTCAACCTCTTCAAGAATGTTTAACAGTAAGCTATTCAGTGGCCATCTACAGCAACCACTGGGGAATCATCATAGCTCATAGATGGTCCAAGGCTGTTAAATCAACCCTCCCACCTCACACAGTTTCAACATGGTGAGACAAACCTGGAAAACATTTTACCCTTTTCATATAGGTGTACATCTTCTTGAATGCTGAAAGCATAATGGGATCTCAGTGAAGTTTCATAGTTTTTGTTTGTTTGTTTTTTGTTTTTACATATCAAAGGCTTTTTATATACAGAAAAAGGGTCTCTGCTCATGAATGCCTGCACTGTGGACCTTATAAACTTTTATTTGCTTTTTATGTAGCTTTTTATTTACTTTTTGTTAAATACTTTTATTTTGTATACAGTAACATGTTTACAGAGCCATATATGTTATAGAATTATTCAGTTAAACCGGAGGCATCATATTAAATACATAATTTTTGTGAAAACATTTCAAATATATTCCAATAGCAATTGCCAAGCATATGGTATATTTTTATTGGTAGTAGTCAATGTTTTCACCAAATTTCCAGACAAAAGTTTGCCCTTTAACCAGTGACTCACCCACGACACATTCTAGCAATAGTTTTAGAGAGGGCCATTCTACTCTTGAATAGCGTGAGTTTATTTTTTTTTAATATTCCACATAAATGGAGTCATGCCATATTCATACATTCATTTAACCAAACAGGCTTATGTGCACTAATCATAATGTCCTGCAGTTTCATCTGTACTATCGCAAACAGCACAGCTGTTTCTTTCTCAAGCTAAATTGTTCATTAGTTGTGGATCGTACACATTTCTACTTTCATTTATCTGAGAAACTATTATAATTTGTCCAGAAAAGGCTGTACTAATTTGTACCTCCATTGCTATAATGTGTCTATTAAAGAAGTTGGCCTAAGATGCTTGTGATAAAAATTTTCCTGGATGTGATGTAGGCCATTTATGGACTGTCATTAAGATTTTAGATGACTGCAGGACCATGACTTTCTTCTTCAAGTTTGCTTTTTGTGTTTTTTGAACAGTACTATGCTTCACCTGATCCAGCCATGTGCTCCTTCAGTGACAGTCTAGCAATGAGACTACTTGATCATAGGCTACACCTTCTGTATCTTGTGATTGTTATGGAAAACTGGAACTAACCAGAACAGGTGTTCTTTTTTCTCTATATCCTTGCTGATACTTAGTGCAATCTGTCTTTGGGGAAAAATAATTTTCAATTTCTTGATTATTGAACATTCTTTTTCAGTTTGCTATTCTGTCTGTTTAGAGATACATATTTTCATGTCCTTGCCCACTTCTTGATCAATTGTTTCTTTTCTTGCTATTGTGTTGGGTTCCTTAAATATTTTGAATGTTAACACATAATTGCACATGTATTTATAAGTGTTTTCTTCCATTCTTAAGCTGGCTCTTCACTCAGTTCCTCTACTTGCTGTGAAGAATCTTTTAATGTGGTTGACTCTCATTCATTTTCATTTCCTTATATTCTTTATTTTAATTTAAGATATAGTCACATCAATTCAACACTTTATATTCCTCCCTCCAACCCTTCTTGTGTCCTCTTCCTCTAAACCCTGTCCTCTACCTTTACTCTGTTTCAAATTCAGGGACCCTTACTTGTTGGTGATTATTGTTTTACATATGCACACATGTATACACACATATGTACACACACACACACAAACACACAGAGACCTACTTATATGTATAGCTGCTGACTTCTTTCCTGTTGCTTAGCTATAAATTATTTAAAGGCTGACCAACTGATTTTGGATAATCAATGAAGGACTCATCCCCTTAGTTGCCTATAGTTTTTTGTCTAGGAATGCACCCAACCATGACACTGAGCCCTTCCACATTGACATGTCTACAAAGAAGCTCTGCAGCAGATGGGAACCAGTACAGGAAAACACATCTTGCCAAAGTGATTGTGGGTTGTTCAGCCCCAGAGGATATATCTACAGCACAACTCATGGGCCTAGGACTCAGAGAAAATTGATGATGTGGAATGAAAAAGATTGTCATGGCTAGAGGTAAAAGAAATCTGCTATGAGATTGTGTTTCCTGGGGGAGACAGAGAGGCTGTGCCTATGGTATGTCAACCATAGGGCTGCCTAATAAGTCCTAAATAAGTACAATGCAATAAGACAATTATTTATTTTTATGAAACCAAGTAGTTGCTTGTGATCCTGAGAGAACATCCAAAACCTGTTGACCAACAACAGAATTATTACAAAGGCTTTAGTTTGGAAACTTATTGATATTCTATTCACCTGAGTCTTGTGGGTTTTTTTTTTTTTTGCATTTTTATTTTGTGTGTGTGTGGGGGGGTATATATTTATATGCTATGTGTGTGTATGTGTGGCAAGTAGAGGATAGTGTGTGTCCTACTTTATCCATCTATATCATATTCTCTTTAGACAGTGTTCCTCTAAACCTGGAGTTAGGTGGGAAGCCAGCTGGCTCTAGTGCTGCTCTATAACACTGAGTTTGCAGGTTCAGGTTTCCATGCCCTATGTGGTCTCTAAGAACTTCAACTCAGGTTCTTCATCCTTTCACAGCAAATACACTTAGCTTCTGAGCCATTTTATTTTTTAATTTTTTTAAATTTTTTTATTAATTTATTCTTGTTACATCTCAATGTTTATCCCTTCCCTTGTATCTTCCCATTCTTCCCTTGCCCCCATTTTCCCCTTATTCCCCTCCCCTATGACTGTTCTTGAGGGGGATTACCTCCCCCTGTATATGCTCATAGGGTATCAAGTCTCTTCTTGAGCCATTTTATTAGACTCTAAGATCAGCATTTGTTGAAAAAGTTTAAATTATATTGATAAGACATTAGAAATGAATAAAATTCACCTGAAATTATTCTTAAGGAGTTATGGGAGGTTGTTAAGAAGAAAAAAAAAAAAAAAAAAAAAAAAAAAAAACAACACTGAACAATTGAGAGGATTCAAAAATCATAGAATCACCACTGATAAGTTTTGACCTTGGCTAACCTTATTTTTCTGTGTTGTCATTTTATCAGATAAGAAAACATGACTTTATAATGAGATTAACCTTGAAGTGTGTTGTTTATGCAATGCTTCAGCAGACACTATTAATAGTAGCATCTCTGTGATTATATCTCTCTGTGTGTATGTTGATACACATATATTTCCATATTACTTTGACTACTGTAATTTTTATCTTCCTTAAGAGAACCTTATTTTGTCAATAGCTATAATCTACATTAGCTTCTTTGTTATTTTTTCCAATTAAAATAGTCTTTTAAATATTCCTCTGCAGTCACCATCATTCTTTTATCTATGAAATTCGTTAAAATGATTTTAAATGTCAATGCTATTATAAGAAAAATAGAAACAAACAAATAAAACCATTTAATGTATGTCTGGGTTGGTATAGAGCTTTACATTTTTGGCATATGGCCTTAGGATCAGTCCTATAACAGCTAAAATAGAGAAGTAAATAAATAAATAAAAGCTAATGTTTTTAACAAAAAACAATTTGTCTGTGCAATAGCACTATGTGTGCCTTGTTATATCATTTCCAAATGGATACACATGTAGTTTTTTATAGCAAAGAGCACTAACTAGTACATGATATTTCTAAGAGCTTTTTATTAAAAAAAAAAAAAAAAAAAAAAGAGTTGTCCTATTAACTCCAGTGCATAGAAAGTATTCCTGAAACAAAATAATGTCATACAAACTCCTCCATTGAGTATTTAAGACTATCAGTCATTGCAAGTGGTAAGACTTAGGGATGAGTCTAAACTGGGAAAGACAATCCCTCACACGGAGTTTAGAATAAACAAGAAGCAAAACTTCAGGAAGCCATGCTGAGTTCTCCTAAAGAGCCTCTGTCTAGGTCACAACCATCAGCCCAGAACAGCATTCCTCTGCTGTATCAGTCAAATTTAATACCACTCTTTCACAAGAAGTATTAAAAATGAATTACCTGTAAAGCAGAAGGGAATAGGTTAGTTTATAGTATCAGAATACCCGAAGATTTTCTTGGGTCTTCTCAATCTGCCCACTTTATGGGATGGGAGAAATAGCATGAGCAAACACCTGGAGCAAAACACTAATGAGGTGCAGGTGCAAGACTGATGCCTTGCTCTCCTGCTTCCCAGGAAGAAACTGTAGGAATAAAATGCTTATCTGTGATATAGGAAAAATTAGAGCAATCATCGGGAAAACATAGGTGATTCTTTTAATGTTCTACTTGAAACATGTCTTGAGAAAGAATGCTCTGGAAGACATTTTGATTTGAATTTTTATTCCTCACTAATAATATTTTATGCTTAATAAAATAATAGATTATGCTTCTAAATAAAGTTACTTCCTGATGTTGGATTGTATCTGGTCACTGAATAATACAATATTCAGTGACATTCAAATAGAGTTAGAAAAATATTTACCACTAAGATTCATGAACTATGGAAGAAATAAAAACAAATTCCTATTAAGTAGAAGTTAAGAATATTTTTAAATGTTTGCAATGATTAGCATATATTGTGGAAATGTCTTTAAATTGTCCCATGACTGTACTTCTATTATCTCATTTTTCCAGGAAATAAGGTGGCTTAGGAGAGTACAGGTTTTAAATGGTCAGGGTAAAGTTGGGTATGGCTAAAACTCTCTCACACTACAGTTTACTGTGAGGTAAATTCTTTTCTAAATAGCATTTAAGGTAAAAGTCAATTCTTCCAAAGAAAGGAAATAAAATGAAGGATACATATATCTCTCAGGAAACACAACTATAATGCAAATGTCAACATCTTTATAAGCTCTGATCGCTCATGTAGAAGACAGACTTTACCATGCAAGACCCTTTCTTTCCCGCCTGTTAGCTCTCTGTACTTCGTTTCTACCTCTCTCTGGACACTTCCATTGGTCGCACAGCAGAGCCTGGCACTTCCCGGAGTTCAGAAAAGCAGAACATTTCCCGTTCTTTCTCTCCCCCACCCTGCACCCATCTTCCTCCACCCACATATTGGCCATTCATAGCTTGTGCATGCTTTCCAGCATGCAAAATTTGTCGCACTCATAATTTTTTTCCTGAATCTATACAAACTCTCCCACCACTACTAACCACCAAATACCAGTGTTGTGAAACTGACTGTGCATAGTTTGGCTGCTGATAAATGGGTTGGCTTTTTCTGTTCCTCTTTTCTGTTTCTCTTCCCTTGATATGGTTTTACATTGTATAGATTCCTTGCCCTATTGTTTTTCTCTTCCACTATTCCTAAGTTTCCTTTTGAATCTCTAAGTTCTAAGTTCACAAAACTAACAATACAATAAGGAAACCCTAATGCTCTTAGTAACAAGAATTCTAGGGAAACTGCAATATCTTAGGGGCCATAAATTTTTTGTTGCTGTTGTTTTGTTTTGTTGAGACAGAGACTCTCTGTGTATCCTTGGCTGTCCTAGACTTTCTTTGTAGACCAGGCTGGCATGGAATTCACAGAGATCCTCTTCCAACTGCCTCCTGGGTGCTGGGATAACAGGTGTGAAGCACTGCCCTCAGCTCCAGAAACCATACTTTTAATAGTGTGATAGCCGAAGGGAAAAACACAAGTCTACCTGTGTAGCATCTTCATCCCTCCTTGATGGTTACAATTCATCATTCTTTGATAGACATCTTCATTTTGAGAGTATCAGAGGATATTCCTGTCAGAAATATGTCTATGCCTCAAAAACTATGAGAAACAATATACACTGTAGCCAACATTTAAAGACATCTGTTTGTGTTAGTTAAGCTTGTGTGAAAACAATTCCTCCAGATCCTCTTAGTGGTGGATATATTTAGAAAGTTTTAGGTAAGTGAATCCATATTTCTTTAAGGCTTCAAAAAAGTCTCATTGTGAAGCCCAGAAATTTTGTGGTGTCTTGGGTTTGAAGAAGACTTTCTTGGTTCTTGCTGAGCTTATCTTGGTGACTAGGGTCCTGGAAGACATGATGACAGTCAGCCTGATCCAGGACAGTTGCTTGTAGGTTTTCTGTCACAAATTGGAAGGATTAAGTCCGTGGACTGCAGTGGGAAAGATTATTATACATTGATAAGTGAGAGTTTTAAAAATACAGACATCAACTCCTTCACAACAGGAGTGAATATCTAGAAATGGGGTGACTCTGAAGTGACTATCCAAGGACTTTTAATAGAAACTGTGACTGGAACTTGGGTAAAACACTGGGTTGGCAAAAGCTGGTCTGTCTGTTTGGCTGTACTACAAGGAGCTTACTCTCAGTTTCAGTCAAGACCTCACAAAACTCTTCTGGTGTAGGATAACAGATGACAAGTAATCAACTATCTCCTGGAATGTTTGGCCTCCAGATAGCATGGTCTCAGACTGTTGCTATGGGCTCTCTTGCTGGTTAACCAATTTCAAAGTCCCAGTGCAGGGATTACAGAAACCACAGCTGTTGCTAGCATTGCCTTATTTTAATTCTGACAACTCTCCTCAACTTATCTCTAAATAAATTGGTCTGACATCAACACTGTTTAGCCTGCTGGTGGATTTGCCTTGATTGCCCCTCATTACAGAGATGAAATTTGTCCTATATGGCTTCATTTGATTTTATATTCATGGGTTTGATTGGCAGATGTCAAGTGACTAGTCCCAATAAACATCATTATGTTCAATTTGTAAGCACCCAAACTGTGTAGAAGAAGTTGTCCTTACATCAGTCTTAGTAGAGTCCATGTTGATAAATTTTGTGTCTCCCATGAATGATGTCTGTTTATGATCTTTCTCTAGAAGTTGTAATTCTATGGAATGACAACTAGTGACAACTACAGAATTTCACAAAAACACAAGCCAAAGAGCAAATACTAAAAGAAAATCAACTTGAAAACTAAATATTTATTTGCCAATACACTTCTTATGTGACCAGTGTCCAATCCTGTTTTATCATTGGGAAGCACTCCTAGGAGGGTACAGTGTTAAAACACATCTAGTTATCCCAGGTTAAGGAGAATAGTATGATACAGATAGGAACACATAAAAATATCTGGGGAAGTTAACATCACTAACAATTCTTATTTGGAGGACAACGAATTTAGGATAATGTTATTCTAAGGTTTGTGTCTTAGAGAGCTTTTGTATTACAACAGGGGCACATAAATATATATGTCAGGAAAAGAAGCCAATTACAAGTAACCACACAAGAGTTTTTCATACACTAATTTTGCTTGAACTTTTCAATCACAGTTTAGAATATTTGGCTCAGTAAGACAATAGGTCCTTAGCACTGGCAAATACACCTATAAATATTTCAAGAACAGTGCTAGTGATCATAAAGAGGCTCATTTTGGTTGTAAAAGTGTATATCATATATAAATAACAAAATATGTATTTCATGAAGGCAAGTAGATGTGTACCTTCTAAAATGCAGGATTTTATGACTTTGCCTTTATATTTTTCATTTATAGTATACTGATTAAGTATAGCTGAAGCATAGTTTTTTAATCCCTTGTTCATTTGATACATTGACAGTCAAGATATAATGCATATTGTAAAATCAGAACACATGCCAAATCCTAGTGACACACATTTTAACCCCTACACCTGAGACACCCTTAGGAGAATCTCTGAGTTGCACATGGCTTAGGACAGCAAGGATGCATAGACACCTTGATTATGAGTCACTTTTTCTGTATTACAGATGCATGTCTTTTACTCTGAAAGTTTTTGAATGATACATAAAATTCAGACACACAGCTCTATACAACTCTTTTCACACACACAAAAAAAATAGGATTTTGAATATAGCACTTATGTTTTTTGCTTACAAGTGGTCATTTAAAAGACCTTAATGTAGGGATTTGAACTGGTTACTCTGGGTGTGGGTGTGAGGTCATCTCACAGGTTGAAGGACAGTTTGAAGGATGATGTCATTCCACTGAAAGACAAAGATTACAGTGAACATGTATATCTCTGTCATCATAATCTCCAACTGCATTAATAATTTAAGTGGTTATCATATGTTGATCCAGATGAGTAGGTGAATCTATAAGACAGCTGTTGCATTCTAGGTCTGAATATTATGGGTTTATGGATTTACTCCTGACTCCATCATCTTGACAAAACTGAAATTCCAAATTCAATTAGAATACGAATATATCCAGAGCTTCAAAATACCACAAGGTAACTATAATAGAAAAGAATGTAAACAACACATCTACTTCATGACCCTACTCCCAAGGCTCAGGGGTCACTACAAAATAGAGTGCATGTATAAAAGCCAGAGAACCCAGAGGTAGTGGGTACCTACAGGGAAATAGTTTTTCACTGATAAGACAGGACAGGACAGTCACACATAATATCTCACATATGTCTATAGCTACCAGCAAAGGTGAGAAAGTGAGTGGCTCCTCTCTTGAAGCTTCTTATTCGAGTAAATCAAAGAACAGAATTCTCTCGTATCTAGCTATGTGGTATCACAGAGAATCATTTCAGCACAAAAGGGCTACTTTCACTCTTCAGAGTGGCCCAGGACTGGTGAGGAAAAATCCTAGTGTGGGCAACTGGGCAGGCTAATTGATGCAGTGAGCCAGAACAGAAGCTTGCAGATGAGAACTGAAGAAACAGATTTCAGTTTAAAAAGCTGAGATGTGAGGGGGAAAAGCAATATTGCAGAATAGTATATATATTCTATGACACTGATGGGAGCTTAGTTATACCTGATGAAGAGGCCCCAAAGGAAGATCAAGAATATCGAAGGGCTTGCACCAGCAGAGCAACATCTGGATTCTTCACTCCAAAGTCTGTACTTAACTGCAAAATACTTTCTTTTATTATCCTTAGAGGGTTTGCTGGTTTCTTTTCATAAGCAAAGTTAAGCTCTTAAAAGTGAACTTTGCTAATTACTATCTACTGCTAACAGAATCATCTCTGATGAAACCTGAACAAAAAAGACCCCCACAAGTGGCTAATGTTCAGAGAAAAGGCAAGTGTGGGATGTTCAGCCCTAAATGTGATATCTACATTGCAACCCCTCTTCCTAAGGCACAGGGATCGTTGCAAGAGTGGTGTGCGTGTGTGTTGTGTGTGCATGCCTGTGTGTGTAATAGCCTGAAAATTAATGGGAATGGACAACTGCCCAGACACAGCTTTTCCCAGACAAACAGAATAGTCACACACAAACACTCACAGTGGCTGTGACTGGATGTACAAGACCTGCAGGTGAAATGTAACAATCTAAAGAAATGTCCATCTTGGATAGTGAAGGGTCCACACCTAGCTGGGAAACCTATCATAGTTCCACACCTAGCTGAGCTATGCGCAATTATTGGTTACTGAAAGCAAAAGAGTAGTTTTTTTTTTAGAGATGTAGCCTCTGAAAAACTATCCATGCTCCAGTAGATAACCTTACATCTATCAATTTGCACACACACACAGCACAGAGTGAATACAATGAGTTTGAAAAAGAACAAATTGAACTAAAAGAGTACAATGTTTTTTTAAGAATCTATTTGGTTAACCAGAAGAACAAAGAAGCTGGCTGTAGATGTCTCCATGTGGATGCTAGGCAAACTGACTGACTGAGATGCTTTCATGAAACATACTTAAGTGGACACATCCGAGAAATGTTAAGATTGTTGAATTTTAAGATGACATGAAATCTTGTCAGAGAAGGTTTTAATATGTAAATTTCCTAAGAGTATTTGAGGTATTCTTTTGTATTTAAAAAGATAACATGTAACAGGAAATTTTGTGTAATGAAAGGAAGACCTCAGACCTTTTGGAACCCGTTACAAATCTTTCAGGGCCACGTGGATCATCATAGACAAAGTCTATGATAGTTTTCCCAGCTATATCAAAAATTCTTATGAAGTATGCTTTTTGGTCTCCCCTTCCAGGAGACATGGTCAAATATGAGGCACCAGAGTACGTGAGAAAGTCATATCCCACTCTCCACTCAACTGTGGAGAATGTTCTGCCCATTGGCTACATCTGGGTAGGGGTTTAAGTTTACCGCCTGTATTGTCCTTGGCTGGTGCTTTAGTTTGAGCGGGACCCCTGGGCCCATATCTGCCTATCATAATGTTCTACTTGTAGGTTTCTAGGACCCTCTGGATCCTTCTACTTTGCTATTCTCCTATGCTTCTCTCATCTAGAGTCCCAATAGGATGTCCTCCCCTCTGTCCCAGTTTCCTCGTAAGTGAAGACTTTCGTGGGACATGCGCCTTGGGCTAGTATGCAGATATAAGTGAGTATATATCATTTGAGTCTAAAAAAAAAAAAAAGTATGCTTTTTGGAAATAAGGTGCATAGTTTTGTTTGTTTGCTTGTTTGTTTTTAATATGACAACATTTTGGAATTTGTCCATATATCTTGGATTTGAAAGGGTATCAAATCTCATGTGGGTGCCTTTTAAATTACATTCCATATATTTATCTGCTCATGTCTCTTTAATCCCTAGTATTTCTCTGGCATTTTAAGTTTTCTTCTGAGTGCCAGAAGTACAGCATATAGGAAACCATGCTTCTGTGTCATGCTGGATCTTTACCGAAGGCACTGATCGATGAAAGCCAGCATTAACCTGTGATCTACAAAGCAGTTGATAGCTCCTCATTGATATCTGAATATATTTTTCCAGTGCTTTCATGTCTTTGGGATAATATTCACTAGTGTGTTACAAAATGTTAACTTTTTATTTCCTGAAAATACAGGACAGCTACTGAGTAAATCAATATTTAAAACACTTCATTCTTTAACTCTTCCTCATTTGCTTTGCACAGAACTCTTCTAAACTAGTAGAATCCTGCAAAATGTGTTATCCACAAGGGAGATTGTTCAGCACGTGATGTGTTTGTATTGATTTGTTCTTAGGGCTAGTTTACAGTATAATGTGTGTGCAACATAGGTATTTTGTGGCAGATGGTTCTGTAGTGCATGTTCTTTGTGGAATTAAAAGAAAACCACAGTTCAGTGATTAAGAAGCCAAAAGGGAGCAAATTACTAGTCATTGATTAAACATACACACACGTTTTAAATTAGACAAGTTCAGAAAAGTATTTATAGCATGTAGTAGTTCAAAACAGAAAGGCAGAATTCCATGAAAAGTGGGATGTGTCAGAAACAACACTCCCACTCTGTAATAACAAACTCAAGAGACCAGTAACAATTGCAAGGTTTTTATTTTATCATCTTTTAGAATCAGGAGTCAGCATAGACAAAGACAAAATACCAGTAGTCAATTTTTTCTTCTCTTTCCTTCCTTCATTTCCTCCCTTCTTCCCTCCCTCTCTCCATTTCTTCCTTCCATACTTTCCAATTTGGATGAGATTTTTTCAAAATCAAGACAAGGTTTCTCTACATATTCTTGGGACTCACTCTGTAGACCAGGCTGGCTTCAAAATCAGACATCCTCCTATCTTAGCCTCCAGAGTGCTGGCATTGAAGGAGTGAGTATGCCACAACTGCCCGACTAAATAATTGTTTGTTTTTGAGATTTAGTTATGTGTATGAGTGTTTCATCTGCATATGCATATGTGAAGCACATATTCACCTGGCCTATTGCTCATCAGGGTCAGAAATGGGTATAAGAACACCTGAACCTAGAGTTTTAGATGGTTATGACTCATCATGTGGGTTCTGGGAATAGAACTTGGTTTTCTACAAGAGCAAGAATTGCTCTTAATCACTGAGCCATTCTATACATGAATATTATAAATACTACTACTACTTGCACTTTGAAACAGTAATGTTTAGATGTTTGATCACAAATATAAATGTCCCTCTTCCTCTTAGGCATGGTACTTCAGAGACTTATAGTATACACTATTTATTCCATTCTCTACTCCTAAATCTTTGTCCTCCTCACATGATGATACCCTTCCTTTTCTGACACCTGGACTCAGTTACTTACCAGACTAATTGTAACTTTTCACCACTAAGGTAAACTGACAGCTCCTAAATAAGTAGACACCAGCTGCTATCAGGGAAGTCAGGAAACTCTGGACTCTTGTTTTATTGTCATTCTTTGATGATTAGTAAATACATTGCATTCAGAAAATGGACCGTCATGACTTGTTTCTTATCATTTGTTACTCTGTTATTTTCTAGAACTCTAGAGGCATATTAAAATGTACTCCATAGTGTCTTAGAAAACATTATAGTTTACTAAACACTAAACACTAACCAACCAGAAGCAACAGCAAGATAGTACTGATAAAATATTTTCTGGGGCTACATAACTCATACTGGAGGAAGTTGATAGCTAATATCTCAA
Organism: Acomys russatus; assembly: GCF_903995435.1. Taxonomy (NCBI): domain Eukaryota; kingdom Metazoa; phylum Chordata; class Mammalia; order Rodentia; family Muridae; genus Acomys; species Acomys russatus. Next base: position 50,764,458 of record NC_067151.1, on the reverse strand, counting down.
TCTGATATTTGGTTCTCTGTCTAAAACATTCCACATAACCCCACAGGATCAAAAAAATAAAAATAAAAAATAAACATAAAACCTTCTCTAACATTCAACAAATACCCAAATGCTTCAATAAAACAACAAATTTGTTCAACAAAGCTTCCAAATTGGCAAAGCATATCAATGTCTCAGAGACTCCAAAAGATGAAACCAATCACAAAATAGCAGCTACCAACTGTACAAAAAAACTCCCAAAAACTCAAAGGTGCCTTCCCCAACCCACAGTGCAAAGGTACCTAAACGGAAAAACCTACCATACATAAGGCTTTATTGGGAGCCTAGCACAAAATCCCAAACTCAATTTGTCCTCTGTAGGTCAAAAGCAGCTGATGCTGGTTAAAGTGGGAAAAGTCCTTAGAGTAAATTGATTGCAGTGGCTTCATGAGAATGATATGTCCTCTTCATGAGAGTCAAACCCCTGCAAGTGACTAACATCCAAAATGTGTCTTCTGTGGTATGGCTTGACAAAATCATTACCACATTCCTTCAGCATGAGATTCTAGGGAGAAATTCCAATTTCTAGGGAACCAGGTTTCACTAGCCTGATATTTAAAAAAAGAATGGTGCACAACATTTATTTTTACATTTTTTATGATTAATTCAGATTACATCTCATTTGTATCTTTCTGATCCCCACGTCCCTCCCTCTTTTGCCCTGTTCCCCTCCCCTAGACCTCTAACAGAATGGGACCTCCTCCCCCACCATATGTCCACAGCCTACCAGGTCTCATCTGGATAGCCTGCTTGCCACTGAGTGCCATCTGGCCTCCCCACCAAGAGGGAAGAGATCAGATCTTTAAAATGTCTTCATTCCTGCAAAGGTGGTTACTAGATCAATTAAGTACAGTGGAGATCAGCCAAATTTCAGAATATTAATCTTTGTGTCTTAAGCCATGATATTGTTGGATTGCTGCACAGCAATATCTTTCAGGCTATACTACTATTAATAAAGTCTCCTGATACTGTTGGGCCGTGAGCCAGCTGGATTTATCATTAAATGACATGCAGTATGTTGCTGATGTTGCCCTTTTTAAATAAGAGAGATTTACCCAAATTTTGCACACAGATATGAGAATGACAGGAGTCAGATCTGATGTTTACTAAAACACCTGAAATATGTCCTTTTCATGCAAAATATTTTAATTCTTACTATAAAGAATAAGATTTCATATAGCCTAATATAGAATAATAATCCTTATATAAATAGGTGTTATTAGCTATCCCTGCATAAATATAAATAGAATGAGTAACTAATTGTTTATCCAATAACATCTGTGGAGTTCCGGATCTGACCTATAGCTGGTGACTAAAGGAATTATTAACAGCGGATCCCAGAAGCTAATGTGCTTTGATACTTTGTTAATAATATAATTTGCTATAGTTTAAATTAAACAGGATTACTAAAGTGATTTAGAGGGATAAGAAATTTGAATTTTTTTTAACCAAAAGTTTCCAAGTTTGTGTGAATTGTTTATCACTCCTACACAAAGTTCTTGTAACTTAGTACTTTATTACTATTCTAGTACTGAGATGAAACACCAGGACCAAGCTGACTTCCAAAAGGAAGTATTTAATCAGGGACTGATTTAGTGCTCCAGAGAGCTAGTTCATAATCACATGGTGGGGAATGTGGCAGGAGCAGTCAGGTGTGGTACTGGAACAGTAGCTGAGAGTCTACATGCTGTAGAGTTAGGTGCTTGTTGAAGGCTCTAAGAAAGTATCCACTTCTTTGTCCAACTCTCCTAATTAATATAAAAAATGAGAATTCACTGCAACAAATAATTGTGCACAATGCCATTTTGTAATATTATTATAATTTGTTTGGTGTTTAAAACTTCATTGAGATATTAGGTGTGGCTTTTCACACCTGTAATCCCAGAAGTCCAGTGTCTGATGCTAGAGATATGTCCTGAAAGCCCTGTCAGAAAAAAAATGCACATAAAATGTTTTCATTCAGAATTTTTATAATTCATTGTATGAGATGCTTTCTAGAATGCACATGTGTATATGTCTAAGACTGCCAGTGCTTACATCTGAATAATTTATTTTCATCAACAAAATGTCTTTTGTGTGCATAAATGTTAACTGTAAACACATACACATTAAAATATTCCACACAAGAATGATTTAAATTGGCTGACAGAGAGAAAAATCTAGACATTTCTTTTCTTGATTGTGTCTCTTCTATATAGAGTTTATTCTTCTAAATATAACCAATTATTCTTACATCCATACCATATTTCCTATGATACTGTGAAATGAAAGGAATCATCTTACATTAAACAAAGAAAAATTCAGAAAGGTAAGTTTTATATAACCAGTATTTAGAGCAATGCATATGAATTTCAATGTAAATGTGAAATGTGTCAAGAAACTACACCTCCATTCATTTAAGGTACTGAAAATTAGCTACATCTAACTTATTCTGTTATTAAGTTGGATTTTCTTTATAACTGTTGGATTCTAATTTTATAAAACAGGTGTCTAAGGAAACATTTTATTTTGTTTATGAGCTAGTTATGACATGATCTATAATACAATTATTTTTATTTAGATGTGATCTCTAATCTGTGAATACACAGCAACCAAAATCAATACAAGATGCAGAACATTTTGATGATATATCTTAATCTTATTGGTGTTGGTGTATTAGTGGAGGAAGTACTTACTGAAACTGAAACGAATTGTTATACAGTCACTGTTGATAGCTGAATGATTAGTAATATTAACAGAGATAAGGATCCAAGATCTTATAATTCAAATTGTCAAGTAGCACCTTCATTTACATATATGGCAAAGTAACTATTACATTTAGTAAAGAATCAATAGCGTCAATTAATTCTTAAGTGCTAACAGTACAGTTCAATAAATATTGTTTATTGGCCAGGCCATCCTTAATAATTCTAGAATAAATCCTGATGATAGAAGTTTTCAAAAGAAAATTAACAATGCTAGTCTCTGTAGCCTTCCAATATGAGAAGCAAAGATATATTGCATTGGGCTGTCAAAAGTCGACACACACACACACACACACACAAATAAATAAATAAATATAAATAAATAAATAAAAACAGCAGTTATACTGAGCATGTAAAAGTCTACAGACCTGGAACTAGACAGTAAATGATTTAAAATAAGAGTGAAATCACTATGGGTAGAAGAAAATACATTGCATGTGAATAGGGTTTTGTGCCTAAGTTGATATAATTTGTATTCTTATTGAAAACTTCTAAGATTACAGTCACATTACTTATTTTTCTTTAAAAAGTTATAGAAGGTCTAGCTTTGGAAAATATGGCTTCCATTCTAAATTCAACTTAAATCAAGTTGGCTTCAGGTAACAAAATAGCATTCTCTTTCCAAAAAAATAAAAAAATAATAGTTTTTCAAACATTGTAGTATTACAAACATTATTCTCTCTAAGGTGAGCAGAATTGCATCTTTTTTCTGTTTACATATTTATCGATCTCCAAATTATATGACTCTCTTTTAACCAGAAATTGTTGTCCCCTTTTCTCAGACCTCTGTGACCTCTCTTGTTCCTTTAACCAATTCTAGTCTCTACAGAAGCTACATTACAACTTTAATTTTCACTATCATGTTCTTTTCAAACCAAATGAAAGATACCCTTTGAAATACAGAAGCTCGAATCATTGACTAGTCTACTTTCATGGGCTTATTCAAAACAAAAATAAACAGTGACTACTTATTTTTAGCACAATAATAAGAGAAATGTTTATAATATAGGGGTTTGAGTACCATTCTACCTTCTACTAATTTCAAATCATGCTTTGATTTCCAATGTCTCTGAAGAAAATATGAAATGTAAGACTTTAGCTATACAACAATTGTTTATTCTAATAAGTCCCTACATAAAAAAGAATGTAAACTAACGATTACATAAAGAAATATTGATAAAGTGAGTGTCTTTTATTTCTTTGGGCAACGTAAACTGGATTACTGTCAGATATTTTTCTCCTTTATATGCTATTTTGAAAACCTGAAAGCATGAACACTTACAATTGACTTTTATTTTACATTTTATTTTAAATGGTGTGTGTGTGTATGTGTGTGTGTGTGTGTGTGTGTGTGTGTGTGTGTGTGTGTGCACTCATGCCTGTGCACATGTGCTACGCCTAAATATGTTTTTTGGAGAATTGACAACAAAGATCTTTAGCCACTGAGCAATATTAGTAATCTTTCTTTCTTTTAAATATCTATTAAATTATATTATTTGAAAAATAAGAGTATATTAAGTGCAATACCCGACACACACAAAAAATCCGATACTTTAAATTGAATGCGGTCATGACAATACTGTTCTTGTCTGTGTGATAAAACTTTCTGACTAACGGTGAGTTGATCAGGGAGAGGTTTATTTCATCTTATAGGTTACAGATCATCAAAGAGAATGGGCAGGAGTTGAAGGAGCTACCACAGAGCCTCATACGATCTCTGCTTACTGGCTTTATCATCTAACTTCTCATATAACTCAGGACTACCTACACAAGCGTACCCCTGTCTATAATAGGCTAGGCCCTCCTCCATCAATTATCGATAATACCTCCAAAGAAATGTCCACAGGACAATCTGATATAGACAATTCTTCAATTCAGATTCCCTCTCCCAGAGTTGACCAGTTGACAATCAAGATTAGCTTTCTCAATCACCCTAGTTCACAGTGAGAATATGAAAGGTCTGTTTCAGAAAGAAAAGAATAAAATTTATTATTATTATTATTATTTATTCACATTACATCCTATTGTTATCCTCTCACTTGTATCTTCCCATTCCCACCCTCTCGCCCTCTTCCTCCCTAGTCTCCTCCCCTAGACCTTTGATAGAAGGGGAACTCCTCCCCCATCATATGACCACAGCCTATTAAGTCTCTTCTGGATAACTTGCTTCCCCTTCCTCTCTGTGTCTGCCAGGCCTCCCCACTCAGGGGAAGTGATCAAATAGGCGGCATCAGAGTTCATGTCAGAGTGAGTCCTCACTTTCCTTACAACCATGGAGAATGATCTGTCCATTGGCTAGATCTGAACAGGGGTCTAGTTTTAAATGTATGCATTGTCCTTGGTTGGTGCAGCAGTTTGTGCAGACCTCCCTGAGTCCACATCTGTCATACTTGATGGTTCCCTTGTGAGGCTTCTCCCAGAAGGGAATGCAATTTAATGTTTTTTCTTGGAAAATAATATTCAAATCCAGTCCTCTCTGAGCATAATGACGCAATCACTGATCTCAACACTTGAGGCATGTTGGCAAGCAGATCAGAAATCTGAAACCCATTATGGACTCCACCATGAGTTGAGGCTAATAATCCTTACTATGTCTCGCTACCTTGATAAATGAGTAAAACTTAAATACTATGCATAAAGTAGTTAATGCTTGATTTTTATTCAAAACAAAATATAAAAATTCTTAGAAAAATATAGATTCTCTGGAGCACTTTTATGCTGAAAGTTGTAATTTGTCCAGCAAAAGAACACTGCCTATTGCCCACTTTCTCCTCAGGCTGAAGAACTACATAAATGGATCAATTTTATACATAAAACATCTTTCCAAATTTAAGCATTTGCCCCCAAAATATTGTGGGCTAGAAAAATAGAATTTCTTCCCTGAGGAAATAGAAAATATATTATCAAGAGCCTGCTTGAAACATGGCTACAACACTATTTCGTCATCTTCCTGCTTGGACAGCCAGGTCACACAGAGGCTGGCCAGATTCAACACACACTGTGACTGGACCTCAGAATGTGAGTGGATTTCTTGAATGTGATTGATCAGATTAACAAAAAAAAAAAAAAAAAAAAAAAAAAAAACACAACAGAGATTTATTTATGTGTTTACAGTTTTTTGGATATATATCAGTGTAGATATTGAAAGATCATATCCTCTGGATGAATAAATATGCAGATTAAGAACATGGAATTACAGGCATCTAAAATGAGTGTCTGGTTCAGTGGTCAATAATAGATGTAAGAAAATTAATACTGCTTCCTTTGTATCTGAAGAAAAGTGTTTTAAAAATATTCAGTGAAATTGTTATCTAGAAAGAAGGAATCTATGCACCTTGTAAGCCTGCCTAGGGGACCAGGGATAACACACATGATTATGTATCATCTACCATTAGCATCTCTTACTATGCTTCTCAAGGAGTTTAGATGAGGCAAGGAAAGACTTTCTTTCCTTTTCAAAGAGACCCAAAAATAAAAAAAAATTTTTTTAAAAAGGAAATAAAGCAAGCCAAGGATAAGCTTGAGATAAACTTATTCAATTTACCCTGAAATATGCACTGTGTAGGCCAACATTAATGTGTCTTTCTGATGCTTAATATTGACATAATGTTCATATTGGTTATGTTATAGTCTGAAGCCTTCTCTAAAATAGCTAAGACAACTAAGAGAAATTATTACTTACACCCATAAAATATTTTGAAAAAGCAGCAGCTTTGAGCTACAAATCATAACAGGCATTAACTATGCATGAATCTCCTGAAAAATGTTCAAGCAAAAGGCAGTGTCTTAATTTCTTCTGTGATGGTGTAACACAATGTCTGAGACTGGGTCCTTCTTGAAAAAGAGAAAATTATTGACTTGTCACTGAGAGCTAGAAAGACTCCAACAAAGGTCCAGAATCTGAGCTAAACATCTGTTTGGTGCACCATGGCAAAGTACGAGAGTGTGTGTGTGTGTGTATGTGTGTGTGTGTGTGTGTGTGTGTGTGTGTGTGAGTGTGTGTGTGTGTGTGTGTGTGTTTGTGTGAAGTCTTTTTTATATTGTGATGGTACTATCATAATGATGAAGTCTGCCAATATATTTGAGAAGGGGCTCTTTCAGTACCTATGTGTTGTCTGGGTTTAACTACTTGAACAGACACAGGGAAATAGTAATGGAAGCATGGGTAAACTAGAACTGAAAAGCGAAGCATAAGTACGTTTCTGGAGGTGAGTATAACGAGCATGTTGCTCAAGAGCTCCGTTTTTCAGCAAGGTGATTTTGATTACACAGCGAAGGGAGTAGTTCTCCTAGGGGTGAAATTTTATTTGGCACCCATAGGTGATTGATTTTCATTGTTTGTTAGAACTTTTGCACAATCCTTGGGGCAGTCTGGAACTAACCACGGAAAAATTTAAAATCTGGTTATTGTGTCTGGGAGTTTTCTTCCCAGTGACCAAGTCATGTGTATTTGACTCTCCATTCCTGCCTCAGATTGTCTCGGCTTTCATAGCATACTCACTCTTTAAGCCCCATCTCCCAACACTGCTGTGCTGGGAATTACGTTTCTATCGCAGCCTTTTGAAGGACACATTCAAACCATAGCTGCAATGACTTCCTTCATTTTTATTTGCTTTGCCAGTTCTGCAAATATAGTGTCAAGACCTGTAGGGCAAAGCTTAGAAAGACTTTTGGTTTTTTTTTTTTATATTCTTTGTTTGATAAAGAAATGATAATGGTTGCAACTCTATTGTGATATCTAACAAGCTACACCCGAATGCTCTTACATTATCAGGTATTTTTACTTCAAGACATAAAAACCTTTTTCCACAGGATGACAAATTCTATAATGGAAATTTGGAATATTAAAAAAATTTTTAAATTCTATTCTTAAGGAAACTTTTTCTACTTCACATTTACTAAGCCATCATAGATCCTTCTCAGGAATATAGCAAAAATATTTTCATTTATTTCCTTTTAAGTACACTTACTGTCCAACAGTTGTATAAAGCTGTACAGGAATATGTGAGTATATTGCTTATGCTATATATAATTAGGAGATTTCAAAAAGTTGATAAAGTATTCAATACAGAAAAAAACAATGAAAAATTTCCCCTTTTATGTTGATTCTATGTGTGTCTCAGATCTGCCCGTATTTAGATGTGACACTGCTTCCTTGATCCTTTGTTTACCATCTGTATTTTTTATATTTGTCCCCAAGGTACAGATAATACCTGTGAATATTAGTGCATGACCAAAAGACCATGAGAAAATAATGTTTTATGAGATCCCCTTTTACTTGTACCTTAAAGATGATGTATACAGGGCTTGAAGGTCAGGCTTGGCTGAAGGAAAATTGTATGAAAGGGAAGTGTCTATATGATAGAGTGTTCACGGCTTAAAGTTGAAGAGATACAAGGTAATAGGCAAACCCCACTAGAAATCATGTGGGTGGCTCATAACATAATTTGGAGAAAATCATCCTCCATAAAGCTCCACAGTCTTCACATCTCATTTCTCTGAGTGCTTATCTTAGTTTTCTAAGTGTTCCCTGTAATGTGCCAGATGTTCTTAGAATGGGTCTTCCTTGGTTTCTTATAGAAAAGACACTAGAGATGTACTAACATCCCCCTTCTAAATATAGAAAACTTTTTTTCAGGAACCCCAATCATGAGTAAGTGGCATAATGATGACAGTGGAGATAAAGTCATGGTAAAGGACTCAAGCTCAATAAATGATTTGATTTTTGATAAACACGTAAGGAAGAACCAAGGGAACAGCATCTTAATATTTTCAGGATTATGATGTGATCATCTCTTTATATTTTCATGTTCAATAAACTTCCAGAAGAAATTGAGGAAATATGTTGATTTTTTTATTCTGTAATAGAAAGAAAAAACCCTCAAAACCCAATTGGCTATAACAATAATCAAAGAGGCAGGAAGATATCCAGTCTAAAGAAATATTAATACAAGATACATACAGAGACACACAGATTCTCACACACAGATTCAGACACATACACATACACACACACATATACACACACACATACACACACACACACACACACACACACACACACACACACACACACTGCTCTTCTGTGGTATTTTTTCTATGCTGTTTTCTTTAACCTGAATGTGACCATGGGTCTTCTCCATCAGAGCAGCTGGGATTGCCTGCACCAGAGGCCCAGCTAGTTCAGGTTGATCTGTTAAACATATTGCATGGGTGTTTGTGGGAAGTCTTCAGTAGCCTATCTGCCTGTATTTTGAACATGGAATTTCCTGGTGGTATGGATGCCTTTTAATCAACCATACTTCTGTAAACAGCCCAACAAATTAATTGATCCACAAAGGTGAAAAAAGAAGGAATCCTTTCTGGGTATATTGGTAGACAATTCTTTTTTGCATCTCTCTATAATAAGTCTACAATATGTATGTGAGTATATATAACAAATATACACTCATATGTGCATATTATTCATTAGCTCTGCATGTGTATTACGACTCTTTATTATTTCTCTTAGAACATTCACATGGAGTCTGCGTGTTATAAAAATCTAAATGATAGCAAGATTATATTGATAGTAAATTTATAAGCACCATAAATACCTTTACCTGTTCAAAATATATTCCTTTACTATTAGAAACATTGTCTTATTATGCAATATAACAATATATTTTAATTTTTTACTGTGCATTATATTTCAATTTTCTTTGAGTTTGAGCATCCCACTGTCTTATTTGGTTATAGCTAGTATATTCCCTTCATTCATTCAAAACTGTCAAGAAAGAGCATTTTGTGTTCTGTAACAATTGCTTCTAAGCATCAGATCTGCTGCACCATCTATTAAGCTAGAGTTAATATTTTTCTTCCTAGTCAGTATTTCTGATGTAGCTTTAATATGCAGTTGGCTACCAGACTTCCACATTTTTGTTTATTTTCTCAACAGGTAATATATTTCTCTAATGTTTATATCTTATTCACTACTTATGCCAGTTTTTAACTTGTGCGGTGAATAAAAATCCTCTTATAAACAAATGTGCTACTGTGAAAGAGGTTGGATGAGGTGCCTGGAAGGAATATTGTAATATTTATTGACTTTAAATATTTTCATTGCAAAATGTGACCATTAGAGTTCCTGTATATATCATCAAGCTTCTCATTCTTCTCCTGCTTGAAGTACACATTGGGAGTCAACGCTTCGGGAGAAATCATTATCTGTCTTGATGTGTAATATTACTCATCTCTCAAAATGCCTTTCTACTGTTTTATTTTAAAAAGGAAGCATTCTTCGTATGTTTAGCTTCCTGCTGTTTAGAATAGTGTGCTTAAACAAAAAATTGAAGCTATTATAAATATGCTGGATAAAAAAAAAAATTCCTATAGGGAATCTTAGAACTTCATTCCACCTTCCTCCCTAGGTCACAGGATATTCCTGAATCAGGACCACCCACTCAGAGGCTTACTTATCAAGACCTTCAGTGTACTTCTGTATCTGCCTATTTAAAATGTTGGTCCTTCTAAAGGCCATATTCCACAACATGGATAAATTAGGAAATGTTTGCTTGAAGCAATCTCACACTCTTGAGGGAAGTGTTAACAAGCTGTGGTGTTTGTGACTTTATAGCCTCTAATTTATATATGGCTTCACAGTACGTTAAAATTTCCTAACTTATGGAAAATATTAATTGTCAGTTTTACAAGATGTGGAGTTAGGAAATATATAAGTCTATAGGGATACCAGTGAGGGACTATATAAATTAGGTTAATTGAGACTTACCCTATATGAGTGCACCTTTATTTAGTGGACATAGTTCCTAGATTATACAAAAAAAAGCTATCTATGACACAAAATTAATTTCTCTCTGTTTCTTGACTATTAATTCAATGTCACCAGCAGCCTGAATATTCTGACGCCATAACCTCTTCTCATGTTGTAATGTTCCCTCAGACTGTGAACTAAATTAGATCATTGTTGTTTTCTTGATTTGCAGGCATTATGCCATATAAAGAGAGTAAACAAATGCAACACTGATTATGAATATAAAAATATTTTTACATATGGAATATAAATGAGACAAGATGGCAAACCATAAAAATATGACTTTCAATATAATCATTTCTTTTACTTAAGAATAACATCGAACTAGGAGTGATGGCACATATCTGTCACCCCACAACTTGAGAAGTACCTCCTGTCACCAAGAATTCAAAGCAAGATGGGGCTGTAACAATAGTAAAACCCTGTCTCATAAGACAAATAACAATTATAATGGCACTTTCCCATATTTTATTCTAACTTATAAAATATGACAGTTTATAAGGTTTTTGTATTTATCATTTGCAAAATTTTCTGTAAATGCAAGACTTAACAGATCTCATTTGTGTCACTTATAAGTTCTATAAACAGTATCTTGGAACACATGTGGTCTACTATGTCTAATGAAAGTATTTGACTGATAGTTCAGCATTTGTAGTTGACATCTTATGTGCAGAAATTTGTTCTTTTCAAGTGTTTATGATAGTTGGGTAGGTTGTTCTATTTTATTTTATTTTTATTTATGACCCTACAGCAGACAATTACCATTAAGACAGAAATACAATTTTTCTAATATTTTTGGTAGTATTTGAAAATAATATTGAGACGAAGGATTATATTTTTGACTGTACTATGCGTTTTCAATATGTCACTTCTTATTTTTAAATTTTTAAAGACTTTTAATGGTACTATATAAGTATGTGGTCATGTGCAGTTATGTGCAGGTGAATATATTTGCACATAGAAATCAAAAGAAGATAGGTGGCATGCCAGTGCTGCAATTTGAGGAGGTTGTGAACACTGGTCCTGGGAACCATGTTCAGTTTTTCTGTAACAGCAGTTTACTCTATTTCACTTTAAACCATCTCTGCAGTCTTTACTTAAATTTGAACAGATAGAAGTATGTAAAAGTCTAGGCTGATGTATTATCACTTCAATAGGAAAGTTCTATACACATTCTTCCTGGAATTTAAAGGAACCAGCAGTATCTTAGAGCCATCGGCTCTACAGGGTCCATAGGTGTGATTTTTCTGCTAGTTTGGTTCACCACTGCCACACAGGAAAGATGCCTCTTTGCCAACATGAGCATTTCATTCTTTCAGAGCAGCTTTGTGAATTTACATAAGAGTCAGCATTGATATTCTTTCTCTACAAAGTAAATTAATTAAAAGATTCTTTGTTTTTTCCCCCTCCTCACAGGAGAACTTTTTCTGTGTAGCCCTTGGTGTCCTGGTCCTTGCTCTATAGGTTAGGTTCACCTAGAATTCAAAAGTCACCTGTCTCCTCTGCTTACCAAATGTGAGGTTTAAGTTCATGTGCCAACATAGACGGCTTCATTCTCTTCTTCTTAATTATCTCATTCTTAATTAATATATATATATATATATATATATATATATATATATATATATATATATATATATATATCTCAAAGAGAAAAAGCAAATGACAAAAAAGAAAGGGACAACAGGAATCACCAGCAGGAGCACTAGGGACAAACAACATGGGAACAGCAGCTGCCATCCCTCCTGGGGCTTTCCCATTGATATACCCTCTGTAGAGTCAGAGAATTCCAAATACAAACTATCTGCAGCTGGCAAATTCATACCCCTGCCAGAGCATGAGACAAATTACAGTTAGGTGCTGTGGAAAATCTGAAAGAGCCACAAAACCCACTCTTCAGATTAAAACAAAACCACATTCCCAACATAACTAACTGGGATTTTAAGATTAAAACAAAACCACATTCCCAATGTAAATAACTGGGATTTTAAGAAACCAACATTCTCACGACATTTACCCCTTCCTATTTTAAGCCATTAATTTTATTGTGTTTAGTGAGAAATAAGACTTTCCAGACCAATAGCCAAGGTTTCAGGAGACGTTTCCTGCTCAGTTCTAATGTTTATAAGTTTTGATGGTGTCCATATCTTATCATTTTACGTAAAAACATAAGCAGAATCACATCGTCAATGCAAAATTATTGCAGGTTTCCATTCTGATGTAAGCTCATCCTTATAGCAAATAGTCTGATTTAATTCTACAGTTTCTTTTCTGTAACCCAGTGTCATTTTGGCCATGGTTTTTCTTTTTTTCATTAACATTCAGAAAATTTAAAGTTAAAAAAAAAAATAGTTAATCTGTCCCCAGGGTTTTTTTTTTACTCTTCCTTTTTGTTTTATAAGTATTTCTTTTCAAGACCTTTCTACAACTGTTTGTCCTGTAGCAGTGTGTGATATGCACATGATGTGCTTTATTTTATAATAAGCAAAGAATGCTTCACCTTTTTGGAGGCATACGCAGGGCGATTGTCAGTTTTAATTTGTGCAAGTACCCCATAACAACCATTACTTGCAATGTATGTATAAGTGAAGAATCAGCCTTTTCAGAACCCAAGGCTTTTTCAGAGCTCATAGTTGACCACTGAAACCCTGAATATGTACCAATGGTTTGGCAAACAGACTTTACTCTTCCAAATTCTGAAAAATGAAACATCCATCTGCCATATTTCATTTCTTTTGGTGCCCCAGGTTACTTCCAGCAGGTAATGGAGTTTCATTACACAAAGAACAAGTAGGACATTTTAAAATAATGTCCTTGGTTTGTTGCCAAATGATAGAAATATTTTTCCTTAAGTCATTACTATCAAAATAGTGTTTTTCATGAAATTTTGAGACTTCCAGCACATTTCCTATGAATATTTGGTCAATTTATTCATTTCCTTGCATCAATGGACCTAGTAAACCTCTATAAGAATGAACTAGAATAATATACAATAGATAGGCTCTATTTCTGATTACCTGTGGCAGTTGCATAAATAACAAGATTAAATATGAATCAATAGGAGTAAATTCAGCAGTTCCTATAGCTATATTGTATTAATAGATTCAAGAAAATCTAATAATATCATAAATATGGCATACAACTCTGAACTGGAGTATGTAGGCTTTGAATTAGTTTGTTTATGTTGTCTGACTTATAGCTTGCCATTTCAAATTTATTTGTATCAATATAGAATATAGGTGCTTCAGAAATTCGTGTCCCTTTGCAATAAATGGAGAATCCAATTAGGTGTTCCTACAGATTGAAAATGCTTGATTTTAGGAAATTTATTTTTAATTTCCCAAATAGTTACCACAAGCTCTTTGCCAATCTTCATTAATTACCCATAAAGGCATAATCTTAGCATTATTAAAAGGCATTACAACTTTAGCCGGTTCTGTTCTCATTAATTGATGTACCTTTTATGATTAATTCAGAAACCTTTTCTAAGTAAGTCTTTAAATTATATACTTTATGCGCTAAGAAAATCCATTCCATAATACTATCTTCCCTTTGCAAAATGAGGCCAGTAGGAGAATGAGTTGACTGCAAAATAACCAAATTATAATCAATTTTAGGATCTATTTAGTCAATATATAATCTCACAGTCAATGAGATTCTACCAGTGTTAACTTTTTTCCTCCTTCAGCTGTTAACAGTCGTGGACTGACCAAATGTCCCTTTAACATTTGAAACAAATTACTTACTATTTGAGAAGATAATACAATTGTCTCCCAATAAGTTTTGAAAAACATTAAGAATTTGGAAGCGATCTCCATAGAACTGTTCCTTTTGTGGTTGAGGTTTTTGTTTTGTTTTGTTTTGTCTTTTTCTTAGTTTATAGCCCAAATAGTTAATAGAGCCTCAGTTTTTTTTTCAGGAGTACTCTGTAACCCACAGAGGAATTTGAGTACCCCATTGTTGTGAAAGATCCTTTCCTCATAAGTTCATGAATGTGTCAGTAACATAATGTCTCAATTCTTATGTTTGCCCTTCTGGACCTACACATTTAACCTATCTTTCACTTTGTGTTGTTTGTTTGTTTGTTTATCGAGATAATATACCAATTCTTATAAACTTTGTATAATCCTTCTGAAGTGGTCACTCTGGATTCCAGGATTTGGAAGAGATGATAGTCACATCAGTTTCTGCATCAACTAAACCTTCTACTTCAACACCATTCACTTGCAGTTTTAATTTTGGCCTCAGATTGTTAAACACTATTTGCCAGAACACATGTTTTTTTCAGTACTTCCAAATCCCACTGTTCTTTCCACTGTAGCAGCTTTGCTCTTAATGTAGGAAAACAATAGCAGCTGGTTAATTCTAGCCCCTTCCTTAATTTGAATCTCTTTTTTTTTTTGAAACATATATACCACAATTTTATTTTATTTTATTTTATTTTTCTCTTAATTCATTTTTTTGATTTTTTATTAATTTATTCTTGTTACATCTCAATGGTTATCCCCTCCCTTGTATCCTCCCATTCGTCCCTCCCTCCCATTTCCCCTTATTCCCCTCCCCTATGACTGTTCCTGAGGGGTATTTCCTCCCCCTGTATATACTCATAGGGTATCAAGTCTCTTCTTGGTAGCCTGCTATCCTTCCTCTGAGTGGGGAGACCTGGTGGCACAATTTTATTTTCTTCTTTGAAGTTCCCATTTGCAATGCCTGGATGCACAATGAATCCTGAGGAAGTTAATCCACTTCTCCTAAAGTTCAGTCCTACAGTCCTAGATACCATAAACATCAGTGTTTTTTATATTGATGTAGTCCCTTCCCTCATCTCCTCCTGGTGCTACCCTTTCTCTTTCCTGCAAACCTCTCTCTAGTCCTCAGAAATGAGGAGCCTTCTTCCCCCACCATCAGATCTCAGCCTATCAAGCCTTATCTGGACTGCCTACATCCTCTTCCTCTGTGGCCTGGCAATTCACTCCCACCAGGAGGAAGTTATCAACATGTGGGCAAGAAAGTCCATGTCAGAGGCAGTCCCTACTCCCCATATTAAGGGACCCACATAGAGATTGTGGTACCGATCTATTACATCTGCAAAGGGCTCTAGATCTTCTCCATGCATGGTCCTTGATTGGTGCATCAATCTCTGTAGGCACTGCCGCACCCAGATTTGTTGGCTCTGTTGGTTTCCTTGTGGATTTCCTGCCTCTTCCGGGTCCTTCCATGCTCCGACTCTTCTATAAGTCTCCCTCTGCCCCAAAGTTTGGCAGATGTGAGTCTCAGCATCTGCTTCAATCCCCAGCTGGGTGGAGGACACCCATGTTAGGCTCCCATCTTGTTCCCTCTGTTTGACTGCTTCCAGCTTCTATTCTATCTGCCCTTCTGAATTAGAATTAAGCATCTCTGCCAGGGTCCTCCTTATCATTTAGCTTCTTTGGGTCTGTGGATTGTAGTATGGTTATCCTCTATTATTTGGCTAACATCTGCTTATAAAGTGAGTATATAACATGCTTTTCTTTCTGGGTCTGAATTGAGTCTGGGCCTGCAAATTTCATGATTTCCTTGTTTTTAATAGCTTAGTACTGGTGGGAATGCAAACTAGTACAGTCATTTTGGAAATCTATCTGGTGCTATCTCAGAAAAATGGGAATAGTGCTTCCTCGAGACCTAGCTATTCCACTCCTTGAAATATACCCAGAAGATGCTCCAGCACACAACAAGAAAATTTGCTCAACCATGTTCATAGCAGCCTTATTCATAATAGCCAGAACATGGAAACAGCCTAAGTGTCCATCAGTAGAAGAATGGATAAAGAAACTGTGGTACATATACACTATGGAATACTACTCAGCTACTAAAAACAAGGAATTCCCGAAATTTGTAGACAAATGGATTGAACTAGAAATGATCATAATGAGTGAGTTAACCTAGAAGCAGAAAGACTCAAATGGTATATACTCACTTATATCTGGACAGTAGCTCAAGGAATATGTCCCATGAAAGTCTTCACTTACTAGGAAAGTGGGACAGAGGGGAGGACAACCTATTGGCACTCCAGGTAAGAGAAGCATGGGAGAATGGGGAAATAGAAGGATTGAGAGGGTCCCAGAAACCTCCAAGAAGAACATTATGATGGGCAGATCTGGGCCCAGGAGTCCTGCTCAAACTATGGCACCAGCCAAGGACAATACATGCAGTAAACTTCGAACCCCTACCCAGATATAGCCAATGGACAGGACATTCTCCACAGTTGAGTGGAGAGTGGGGGTCTGACTTTCACGTGAACTCTGGTGTCACATATTTGACCACGTCCCCTGGATGAGGAGGCCTGGTAGCACTCAGAGGAAGGATAACAGGCTACCAAGAAGAGACTTGATACTCTATGGGCATATACAGGAGGAGGAAGTCCCCCTCAGGAACAGTCATAGGGAGGAGGAGTAAGGGGAAAATGGGAGGGAGGGAGGAATAGGAGGATACAAGGGATGGGATAACCATTGAGATGTAATATGGATAAATTAATAAAATATATTTTAAAAACAAATAAATAAATTAAATAAATAAATACAAAATAGCTTAGTAGTATTCCATTGTGTAAATGTACCACAATTTCTATATCTATTCTTTGGTTGAGAGGCACCTAGATTGTTTCCAGATTCTGACTATTACTAATAAACCTGTACCAGAAAAATGCTCTACCACACAAGAACATTTACTCAACTATATTCATGGCAGCTTTATTCAGAGTAGCCAGTGGTTATTTTATAATCTTAAGTTTTGGAGCATAGGTGAAGAGATTTATCTCTGGCCATATCAAGAGCTTCATTGCCTTCAAGAGCACTGGAGAGATCAGCAATACTTAGTCGTTTTTGTTTCTGATTTTGTTTTGTTTTGTTTTTGTTTTTGTTTTTGCTTTTGCCTGCTTCTCATCTCCTGGCTGACCAGAGGGATTATTTTTTGTTTGTTTGTTTGTTTGGGTTTTTTTTTTTTTTTTTTGGTTGGTTGCTTGCTTGCTTTTTTGTTTGTTTGTTTGTTGTTTTGTTTGTTTGTTTTGCTGTGGAGCCTTGAGCTGTCCCCCTCATTTTGTTTCCAATAGCAAGAGATTAACTTGGTTATCTCTCTTGGATCTGCACTCATTAGCCCAATGCTATTCCTGCCACCATGTATGTGAAAACCCCAGGAAGCTTAGCCATTCTTTTCAAGAACACATTGCCAGGAGAGATGGCTTACTTATTGCTTTGGCAGAAAATATTGTATTTCTCACAGTTTTTGCACTGGATATTTTGAGGCTTTTAGTGATTCAGTCACAATTTCCTCCTAAGTGGCTGAATTTACTGCAATTAAAGCACCAGGCATTTTTATATTAGAGACATCTAGCTATAGCTTGTCCTATAGTGACATGATGCTTGTGAGAGCCAATATTAGTTATATCTCTTATCTATTAATTCATTGATACTGTCCATGCCTTTAATTGTCTAATAACTTTTATATTCATTATTTGAATTCTCAAGCCAAGGTCTGTGTGAACACCTGTCTCATATCAGTACATGAAATGGCTTTGTTTGTCTCTGAAACCTGTCTTTGAAAGAAATCTGTGAACACTTCCCTAGAGCCTTGCATAATCTTAGTAACTGAGGTGGATCTTTTCTCAGGATCTATAATTTCCATAGGATGCCACACTGTCTCATCATAATTACGATCAGCACCATTAGCAGGCGTGTGCTAGTGGTAGATTTGCAAGCCCATGCCATCCATTCTCTGACTCTGCACTTGGCTCAGTAATAACCCTTTCTCTCAAAAGTCTGTTTTTCTTTCATCCTGTTACCCTGCAAACCACCCATCCTTCTGTCTGCACACACAACTCCCCACTCTGCCCAGGGACTGCAGGGACTTTAAACAAAAACTGATTGGTGACCAGCAGTGCCTCTATCAATCTGCCTTGTTTGCTCCCCTCTCTCATCCTGTGAGAATCTGTAGTTCTTCTGTTCAGTCATTGGTCTGAGCCATTTTGTTCTCTATCTTTCAATGGTACTTGCCTTCCAAGAGCTTCAATCTCTGCAGTTGTCTCTCGTATTTCTCCATTTCCACTTGGCAGTTTTTCAAACTTCAAAGTCAGTCTGCCAACCTCTTTTGAGACAAAATAAAGAAAGACAAAGAGGAGGAGAAAGAGGAAGAAAGAGGAGGAGAATGAGAAGGAGACAAGAGGAAGAAGAAGAAGAAGAAGAAGAAGAAGAAGAAGAAGGAGAAGGAGAAGGAGAAGGAGAAGGAGAAGGAGAAGGAGAAGGAGAAGGAGAAGGAGAAGAAGAAGGAGAAGAAGAAAGTAGTTCCATTTGGGAGCAAAAAGAGAGAGAACCCAGAAGCAGCAGCTGCAATAAACGTTTTGTTGAAGTCCTGAAACAGAATATCCATCCCTACTTCCCTTGCCACTTCTTCTATGACACTAGAAATCAGAGTTTCCACCCTGACAAGCCCTTCATCTGGGTTCCACTTGTAGCCAGGCGTTTGGCTATTTTATTGGGTTCTTTTATCTAGCATCTACCCCAATTCCTCCCAAACTTCCAACACTAGATAGGAGAGAAAGAAGGATAGAATGGAAAGAGAATGTAAACATCTTTATAATATTTCCTAATGATTAGGGTCATTAAGTTCTTTGAGGCCAGTCCAATCATCATTGTCAGGATTTCTCTAATCAGCAACCAGGAGTCCAGCAAACAGCAAAAGCAAGCTGCAAATAGCAAAAGAGGCTGCATGAACCAGTAGCAGCAGGGACAGAAGCAGGGAAGCAGTAGGGGGATTATCAGCCCTTGCCTCTCTTGTGACTCTGTGACTCTAGCAGTGATATACCCTCTGAGGAATCCCAAGCATTGCAACGATAAACTATTTTCAGCTGGCAAAATCACACCCTTGTGCGAGCACGAAACAAATTATACTTAGCTGTTGTGGACGATCTGAAGCAGATCCATATCCCAAACCCAAGATTAAAACAAAAATGTATTCCCAACACAATTGGGGCTTTTAAAGAAACCAATATTCTTACTACCCTGTCTTCTTGCTCAATCCTTAAAGTAGGCCTAACAAAAGGAGGGAGTATAACCGGGATAGAGGACAGAAGGGCCTTCAGTGCCTGCGATTCTTGTCACAAGTTCAGCAGCAGATCTTCACACAGCAGCAACGGATGACACCAACTTCCAGGTGCACGTTCTCTCCTGTTGCCAGCATCACTGAGGCCATCTGCTGCCACTACGCTGAGCTCAAGCCTTTGAGACTGAGCTCCTTTTCTTCAAGACAGTTTAGACAGTCTTCATGGTAATCCCAACATTTCCCAATTCCTCCCCAAGGCTTAAAGTGTGGGTTCTTTTTGAAGTTGTGACCTGCACAGCTGTTTCACTGCTGTTGTTTTTTGGGGGGGTTGTTTTGTTTGCTTGTTTGTTTATTACATTTTTAGCTCATTCAATTGCTGCATAACAAAATTTCTATTTAATTCCTTCATTTCAAATGCATTACATGTTACCTATCCTTCCCTGCAGGTTTGTCATTTGAGCATTTTAGGATTTTGAATGAATCTGTGTAAATCCTCATGCCTAATTCATCTCTAAATTGGAGACTTTAAATGCAATACACACAAAGCTCACTATGAAACTAGGTATTAAAAATAAAATACTTTGTGTGGCATTACAATATTGAAATTATTGTCAGGTAATTTTATAGTTATTATTTCTAATATCCAGTTGAGTAATTCAAAGAAAAAAATTTCTAGCCAAAAATGCATGATACAACATATATATAGAAAACTTCTACTATCCCAAAGATGATGCATTGATTAGCAGGAAAACCAGTACTGCACAGAGTCCTAAAAACCAAACTGAGAGCTACAAAACACCAGTGCTGCTCATTCCCAGGTGAGAGAGATCCACATTGTGTGGAGCACAGGTGGGTCCGACGCCTGGCTATGCATCTAACCCACAGAAAAATCCCTGGGGACATCCCACATTAGCCGCCATCTTTTTTTTTTTTTTTTTTTTTTTTTGTTTGTTTTTTTTATTTTATTTTTATTTTTTTTTTTTATTAATTTATTCTTGTTACATCTCAATGTTTATCCCATCCCTTGTATCCTCCCATTCCTCCCCCCCCCATTTTCCCATTATTCCCCTCCCCTATGACTGTTCCTGAGGGGGATTACGTCCCCCTATATAAGCTAGAAATGATCATAATGAGTGAGTTAACCCAGAAGCAGAAAGAATCAAATGGTATATACTCACTTATATCTGCATACTAGCCCAAGGGGCATGTCCCACGAAAGCCTTCACTTACCAGGAAACTGGGACAGAGGGGAAGGCATCCTATTGGGACTCTAAATGAGAGACGCATGGGAGATTAGCCGCCATCTTGAGAAGGACTAAGCAATGTCCCTGCAGCTCCAGGCTCTCACCCCAATGTATACTGGTTGCTGGATCCAGGACCGGGAGCAGACAGGCAGAACTGAGTCCTGGCACTAGACAAAATCCTCATTAACTGCCTCCTGTGAAAGAGTGTGGGGCACCCAAGCACCTTTGAGCTCTGATCTTTCTCTGCTCCCTAGCTGCTTGTTGGCCTATTCCAGCTGGGTCAAAGAGGGGACAAGCAGACCCCTGCCATCTGAAGATGGCCTGTGGAGCTTCTAAACACCTTGGTGTTCTGATTGCTCACAAGCCCTCCAGCTGCTTACCAGCCAGGCCTATCTGTAACAAGGAGCATACTGGTAGAGCTGAATCCAGGTGCCTGCCACAATCTGCATTAACCACCATCCTACTAACAACCTCAGGCCTTGGTCTGTCTCCAACCACCGCCTGAAGCATACTGCTTTGTCATAGCTAAGACACAAAGCAAACAGGCTGAGCAGAGACCTGCACAGGACACAATTCACATTAGGTACTACACCGAAAGTAACTTTGGGCCTGGGTTGATCTCTGTCCACCCACCTGAGACATACTACTTTGAGACAGCTAAGACACAAAGCAAACAGGTGGGGCAGAGACCTGCTCAGAACACACTCCTCATATGCTGCTATCCTGCTAGAAGCTTCTGGCTCTGATCTTACCTCAAACACCTACAGCCTATTGGCCTGATCCAGCTAGGTCACAGAGCAGACACACAGAGCAGAGACCTGTACTGGCCACACTCCACAATAGCTGCTGTTTTGTGAGCAGCTTTGAGCTCTAATCTCTCTCTCTCTCTCTCTCTCTCTCTCTCTCTCTCTCTCTCTCTCTCTCTCTCTCTCTCTCTCTCTCTCTCTGCTGGCCAGCGGCTTACCAGCCTAGCCTGGCACAGAGAAGATAAGCAGAGCCTTG
Organism: Acomys russatus; assembly: GCF_903995435.1. Classification (NCBI taxonomy): domain Eukaryota; kingdom Metazoa; phylum Chordata; class Mammalia; order Rodentia; family Muridae; genus Acomys; species Acomys russatus. The sequence continues at coordinate 50,742,547 of NC_067151.1, read as the reverse complement.
CAATATCAAGAAACCCTATAGAACACACTAGCAGCTTTGGGCTCTGTTCCCCTCTGCCCCCCAGCGGCTTACCAGATTGACCTATCAGGGATAGAGAGCACATAGACAGAGCTGTGTTTGGCACAAACCAAGCCTCACATTTGCTGCCATTTCACAAAGATCTGTGGGGTACCCATGCAGCTTTAAGACTGAATCTCTCGCAGTCCACCAGCTGCTTAATGGCCTAGCCCATCTGTACCACAGAGCAGATACACATAGCCCTGCCATCTCAATGGGCCTCTGTAAAATTTTGGGCTTGGAAATCTATCAGCACACTGCTAGCCTGCCTGATCCAACTGGGATACAGTCAGGGAACCTAGCTAAGCTGAGCTGGATGCAAGCTCTAACACCGACTGTCCAACACCCTGAGGAGGCCTCTCAGGAGCCCTACATACAACCTTTGCCTTGGAGCTCTCTTTACTTGCCTGGCCAAAGTAGGACACAGACAACTACCTCATTGGAGGAACCTCTAGGCATAATAACAACAGAGAAAACTAGATGCTTAGATGACAGCACAAAAAGACTAGCAACAAAACTCAGAGGCATATAACACCAGAACCAGTGATCCTAACACAGCAAGCCCTGGAGTTATGAACACCCATGAAGTGCAAGGAGAAGACATTAAATCTGAGGTGATGAAAATGATAGAACCTTTGAAAGAGGAAAATAAATCACTCAAAGAAACATGGGAAAATATATTCAAATGGATTAAAGACTTCAACATAAAACCAGACACAGTAAATCTGCTGGAAGAAAAAGTGGGGAAAAGCCTTGAGCTCATTGGAACAGGAGACAACTTCCTGAACAGAACACCAAAAGCCCAGGCCCTAAGATCAACCATTAATAAATGGGACCTTATGAAACTAAAAAGCTTCTCTAAGGCTGAGAACACTATCAAGAGAACAAAACAACAGCCTACAGGCTGGGAAAAGATCTTCACCAATCCTAAATCTGTCAAAGGGCTAATATCCAAATTATATAAAGAACTCAAGAAATTAAATGCCACCAAACCAAATAATACAATTAAAAAATGGGCTACGGAATTAAGCAGAGAATTCTCAACAGAGGTGTATCGAATGGCTGAGAAACACTTAAAGAAACGCTCAATATCCCTAGTTATGATGGAAATGTAACTCAAAACTACTCTGAGAGTCCATCTTACACCTATCCAAATGGGGAAGATCAAACTCAAGTGATAGGACATGCTGGTGAGTATTTGGAGAAAGGGAAACACTCCTTCATTGCTAGGGGAAGGTCAAACTTGTACAACCATTTTGGAAATCATTCTGGTATTTTCTCAGGAAATTATTGGAAATAGCTCTACTTCAGGACTCAGCCATACCACTCCTAGGAATATACCTGAAAAATGCTTCACCATACAACAAGAACATTTGTTCAGCTATGTTCATAGCAGCTTTATTTGTAATAGCCAGAATCTGGAATCAATCTCGATGTTTCTCACCTGAAGAATGGAAAATAAACTGTGGTACATTTATGCAATGGAACACTACTCAGCTATTAAAAAACAAGGATATCTTGAAATTTGCAGATAAGTGGGTGGAACTAGAAAAGATCATCCTGAGTGAGGTAATCCAGACACAGAAAAACACACATAGTATCTACTCACTCATAAGCCACATAATGCAGAATAACTACACTACACTACAGAGACTGAAAAATCAACCAAGGACCATCTATGATGTGGACATAGATCCTCCGCTCAGATGTAATATCACAGTCTACTTTGTGGGTCCCACATGTGAAGAGTAGGGACCACTTTGGGCATGCACTCTGGCCACCGAACTTAGATCCCTCACCCCTGGCAGGGCAGCCTTGCCTGGCTACAGAGGAAGAGGTTACTGGCAATACAGATGAGACTTCATGGGCTGAAGGCAGATGTTAGTGGAGGAGGACTCCCATTTCTGAGAACTAAGGGAGGAAAGGAGAGGGGATAAGGGATGGAAAAGGGATTGGGAGGGGGATACAATCAGGATGTGAAGAATTCAAACTGCAGAACAAGCAGGTAACTTATATTGCTAATCCTGCTATATGAGAATAGCTCTGAGACTGCCGGAGACATGAATGTCTTGCCATAGACGGTCCTTCTTGTTGGCTACACAACCCTATGAATAATTTCTTCTTCATATGGCATGAGTGAATATTTACAAATATCATTTTTTCTTTTTATGCATTTATAAATTTAGGAGTGTATAATCCTTGTGAGAAATTATATATATTCAGAACAAAAGGACCAGACACTGGCATTGGATCAGACCTGACAGGATTCATTCCTCTCAGCATGCTAAACACTGACATCCTATATCCTTCATGTTCCAGCACCAAGTACTTCAATTGCTGTTACTCATCAGAACAAGGCAGCTCCCAGGACACTTTCAAAGAAAGTTTCTAGTCTCAATTGGTCCAGCATTTCAGACTGTCCCATACAGGACTCTAACTAAGCCTGGAATTTTTCAACATTTAAAAACTGGACCACAAATGCTATTCCCAGCTTATTTAACCATTTCTCCCAATTTTATTTGGGATCCTACAAAGGTATGATTTATCCCAAATCATCCTGAATAAACCTTAAGGGAATGAAGTGCCATTTCCTTTAAGGGAGTTTGGATAGGTTTTTGGTTGCTTTCTTGGCTATAAAGGGTTATTATCAATGGGAGTTGGTTACATGTTATTATTGGTCTTATTTAGAGATAAAACAAGGTTAGACTCAGAGATGTCTCTTTCTTCCTTTATCTTACATTCTCATGATTGGAGATAGGGGTTGAAGAGAAAGAAGTGGGAATATAGAAATATATAGGGAAGATAGACCAAAAAAGCATATTAGTGACTCTACTCCTCAACTTAATACTCCAATTATCACTCACAAGGGTATTTTTAATTCACTGGTATAGAATTTTGTATATAGGTGCAAAATAATTTTAATTTTAGACATGGTGGTATATAATTTAAAAGTAAGATTATTCTTCACACACACACACACACACACACACACACACACACACACACACACACACACATATATATATATATATATATATATATATATATATATATATATATATATTCTACTATAATATGAGGTATTATACCCATATAACTCAATTATAGTACACGGTTTACTTCCAATACTTTGAAAGTGTTTTTTTCAGGTTGTTTAGGATAAATAAGTTATACAAGTTAATTGTTAGTTGATCAAATCATGGTCATATCAATTACTAGTTTATATTTAATCACAAGAAGAAACATCTTAGGTGCAACAGATAGATGTGATTCTTTAGAAAGATAAGATAAAAGTAGTTAGATAATGTCTTCAAACCCTCAGAGACATACAGAATATCATATTTAAAAATGATTTTATTGTTTAAAGACTTTCTGATAATGAGACTGGTAAATTGCTGGCAGCACCCAGTCTACCTCAAACAGGATGATGAACATCAAAGAACTTCCTTATGGAGATGGCTTCAAATGTGGCAAACAAGCCACTGGGGAAAATGTCCTCATTTCTACCACATACAGAATTCTGCCTAAAAAGGGGGAAAAGCTTGGATGCAGGCAGAATCAAAGGCCAAACTCTGCCAATAAAGAACAAGCACGTCCTCAATAGTTCCTGTCTCACAAATATGACTGTCAGATATATTGGGCCAGAAGGCTGAGTAAGATGTTCCAAGGTTATAGAGTGTTTTGGGTGACTACTTAGGTAGCAAACTGTCTCTGTCATCTTCTCATTTGGAAAGCTACTAACCTGCACTCCTGGCACACTTGATAATCAAGTGTAATCCTTCTCAAATCTGTGATGGAATTGAAGACCAGGTAGCTTAGTTTTACAATGAAACTTAGTCGTTTAGGGGTTAGGATTTTTTAGGTCTAGATAGATATTTTAAGTTGATAATGACAGATGTGATAAAGATAGATTTACATTCAGAATTTTAGAAACACCAACATACGAAAGATGTTTTCCTCAAGGCTGTCAAATACAAATAACCAAAACACTAAGAATGTAACTTTTATATAATTCCTGATTGTGGCATGGTTCTTTTTTGGTATAGGTAGTATTATATATATATGTGTGTGATAATAAAAATGTATATGTAAAAATTTTTTAATTAAAAAATGAAAACTTTTACAAACTAGAAATACTTGGCTATATAATTTAAGTAAAAATGTTTCTGATAACTTCCTGCTAACTGAGTGGAAAGAGCCTATGAACCATCATTTCACACATCTGGGGAACAGAACACAGGGAAAGAAACCTTGTGAAAGTATTTCTACTTCATTTTCCCTTTTTGATATGTCCTTAAAAAGAAATATGAAAGTGTAAGTTAAGGTGACCAGGCTACTTGTTCATTTAGTCAAATTTACTTGGCTCGGTAGGATGAATTCCCACTCTTCACTTTTCAATATCTTCAGTGTTGTTCCTATTTGGCTAAGATTCTGAGGAGAACAGGGTGATTATCCATATATGAACATAGATTCTTATTATTTTAGAGTGTCACCTTAAAATATAATTTCATTAAAAATGCTAACCTTGTTTTCTCAGGTAATTAATTTTATTCCTTCTCAAGTCTCTGATGGAGTTGAAGACCAGATACATTAGTTTAGCAATTAAGCTTAGTTATTTAGGGGATAAGATTTTTTTTTAACTCTAAATAGATGTTTTAAGTTGACAGAAATAAAATATGATAGATTTTGATTTACATTCAGAATTTTAGACTCGCCAAGATAGGAAAGATATTTTTCTCAAGGTTGCCAAATACAAATAGCCAAAACACTATGAATGTAACATTAATATAATTCCTGATTTTTGTTGTTCTTCCTGGTATATGTAGTTTATTTTATATATGTGTAATAACATAAATAAGTATAATTTTTTAATTTAAAAATTTCTAAATGCTCAGCTTTGGTTATCTGAATTTAATTACAAGGTACTTTTGAAAAATGAAGCATATTTTTAATAAAACATGTGAAAATGCTATGTTTGAATTGGAAGAAAGTATTTGAGGGCAAACAGATCACACATGATTGGCAGAACATGAAGAAGAAACTTCCATCAAATACCTGGTCATTTGAATATCCTTCAAAAATGTAAGAAAAGCCAAGGGAGTGGGTGAGATCTACATACAGAGTGTGACACTGTCATGACATTTGAGAGGTATAACTAGGCCTTTCCTTTTTATCCTGTGTGAAATACAACCTTCATTGGAATTAATAGGCCACTCCTCTTTCACACTAAAAGTCAGCTATCATGGTCTCAGCATCTCTGTGTGATTTTCTCTGTCTCTATCCTTCATTTCTCTTTATTTTTTATAGACTTTTCCTCTCCCCCGCGATTTTTTATTATCAAATTGTTCTCTATTTTACTTATTTATCTTTTTTGAGATAGTTCATACTGTACCTGTAACTATGATGTTATTTCATAAACATTAATATTATTTAATTTGGAAAAACCGCATTCTCTCCTAATATACATTTTTAAAACTGAGTATGTATTTGCTGAGAACACCTAAACTCTCCAAAGAAAACAAATTAGCAAAACCCAGTGGAAAGAGGTAAGTTACACATTTGAAATGATATTTATGTCCTTGCTTGTTAGTAAATTCCTAAATTTACCTCCTAATATCCTCCTTGAGGCCTCATTTCCAGCAACATTACCTTAAAGTCTTCTTTTAAAAGTTTGCATATGTTAAAACCAAGAAACTATTCAGATATGGGTTTTAAAAACATAGGAGAAATTGTCCTTTTCAGTCTACTGCGCTATCTTGTATTTTTAAAACAAAACTCAATTTATCAAATCAAGAGAGGGAAGAACATAAAAGTAAAAGATGCTGCCATAAAAACTGCAAATATGTCCTCCATAACTGCTTCTGGGCCAAGCTGCATTGCTAGCTCTTGGTTGTTTATTCAACACCGAAGCCAGTAAATCTAACTGTGATAATTCCTAAAAGGAGATCATTTTCAGAAAGAACAAACTCAGGCAAAGTTTTGTTTCAGCAAATCCAAGTGACAAGTGCTATAATCTGGTAACGCATGAAGTTTGAGGGACAAAGTATACTTTGATTTCTAAAAGTAATGACACACGCTGTGGCACAGCACACCCTGTCTAAGACTATCCTGATGCGCTGTGCTGTTCAAGGCTTTGGACAACGTGTAAGTGGAGGAAGACGCACAATGTAACTATCCGTGGGCCCAGTCATTTTGCAAGGAAATCTTTCTTTTACTTCTTAGCTCATCATGCAAGTGTTTGGGTTATACCCACTCTCCAACTTCATTTAATCTGTTGACAAATAAATCTCTGTCACTATCTCCAGTTTTGTTTTATGGGTTGTGCATCAAGTGTTTTAATAATGACCATCTATTATGTTGGTCATTGCAATAAAATGCAGCTTTAAAGTAGAGAATCAAACCACCATTCATTTCTGATATGAAGAAAATAATGCTGTGTGATGCTTAGCAACGTGGAAGTTATTTAATATAATGCTCCAGTCCCTATTTTGTGTCTGATACTAAGATACAATACACTGAACAGTGTAGAAAAAGGCAAGTGATAGGCTTTGCCCTGTAGCCTACAATCTGAGAATAAACGCCTAAGAAGGCAGAGTCAAAATAATAAAAAAGCTGTAGATACATAATATAAACATCATTTAAAATTAAGGCAATATGAAGGGTGGACAATGTATTATAAACAGAAGCTGAGACTAAAATTATAACGATTTGCGCCTAGACAGCCTGATCAGCTATGTGGAGCTAGATAATTATTAACAATCACAGACGTTCAGACTCTTTTGCTGATGTAGTTATAACTATAGCTCTTCACTGTCTGCCTCAGACCACACTGTACAGTATCCAGAGACAAAACCAAGCTTTGAGGGACTCCCTCACTGCAACCCATCTCTCTGACTTCTATCTCATTCTCTAACTCCCACACTCCTATCCCATCACCAGCCTGTAAAAGTGCTTTTGCACAGAGCTCTATATATCGCGTTGCTGAGGCTAAGTCCCCTGTGTTTATTTTCTTCACTAAGGCATGCACCTTCCCTTTCCTGACCCTTAAAGCTAAGGTCCAAATGAACACTCACTAACATCCAAATAAACATTCAACTCTTTCATCATCTTGAACTTGGTCTTTTGACAATATCAATTACTAAATCACACCAAATTTGCCTAGGAGATCGCCAAGTCTGTTTGTGTTGCTCCCTCAGTTCTAGAATTTTTTTTAGTGAGGAAATCTATGCCATATTAAATAGACAAAATATTCACTCTTTTCAGAATGTCCTGAACAGAATATAGTCATGCTTGATATTTAACACTGTTCCACAGAAGTGAAGAAAAGAACTTAAGATTCCATTTATTTGTTCATCTTTGTGCCTGCATTGTCAGTGTTCTTTCCAGGAGGTTGTCTCCTGTGCCAGTGTGTTAAAGGTTATTCCTCACTTTCTCTTCTAGAAAGTTTAGCGTATCTGGCTTTATGTTGAATTCTTTTATCTACTTGGACCTGAGTTTGGTACAGGGTAATAGATATTGATGCAAGGTGACAATATGGATATTTGCATTTTTCAACATGCTGACATCTATTTAGATCAGAATCACTTGCTGAATATACTTTCTTTTTATGTTGTATATTTGTGGCTTCTTTAGCAAAAATCAGGTATTTATAATGACAGCCTACAGAAAAAGAATTTCACCAACTTCACATTGACAGTGGGCTAATGTCCAAACTATATAAAGAACTCAAGAAACTAGACATAAACAAAACAAATAACCCATTAAATTGTGGTAAAGATATAATCAGATAATTTTCAACAAAGAAATCTCCAATGGCCAAGAAACATTTAAAGAAATGCTCAACATATTTAGCAATCAGAGAAATGCAAATCAAAACAACATTGAAATTCCATTTTATACCTGGAAGAATGGCTAAGGTAAAAACCACCAGTGACATCTCATTCTGACGAGAATGTACAACAAAGGGAGTACTCCTCAATTGCTGGATGGAGTGGAAATTTACAGCCACTTTAGAAATCAATATGAAGGTTCCTCATAAATTTGGGACTTGATCTACCTCAATATCAAGCTATATCACTTCTGGGCATATACCCAATATGTGCTTTACCTTACAGCTTTATTCATAATATCCAGAAACTGGAAATAACCTAGATGTACCTCAAACAAATAACGAATAAAAAGCTGTCATACATTTACATAATTGATTATTGCTTAGCTGTTTAGAAAATGACATCATGAAATTTACAAGAAATTGTATGAGACTCGTAAAAAAAAAAACATCCTGGATGAGGTGATTTGTCCCAGAAAAACGAGCATGATACATGCTCACTTATAAGTAGATAGTAACTGTAAAGGAAAGGGTAATCATGATACTGTCCACAGACCCAGAGAGGCTAAGTAACAAGGATGGCTCAAGGTGGGATGCGTAGATTTCTCTGGACAAGGGAAGTAGATTAGATTTTTAGGATGGGTGAGTGGAGGTTGGAACAGGAGAGATCAGGTGCAATGGGGAGGAAGAGAGTACTGTGAGAGATAACTGGAATTGATGTCATCTCTGGGACAAAGTAAACATCTAGTATAATGGAAATTCACTGGAATCTATGAGAGTGATCCTGGTGAAGACTTCTAATAATGGGACATATGGACATCTTCTGGAACCCAGCAAGACTTTCAGTGGTTGGATTTAGACTTAGACTTTACTGTTTTCTTTGCTTTGTTTTCTGTTAATATACTGACAAACGTAGTTTATACTTCTTATGCATTGCTCTGGGACTAGATCGTTCATTGACTGGAGAATGATAGACATAGAAGAGAAACATATCCTGAATAAAATTGACTTCTTCTGACTCAGAAGCTATCCATTCACCTCAAGCCTCAAGGAAAAGAGGCATGAATGTTAAGGTTTTAATGAGGAGGACTGTGAATGAGAGACAAAGAAAGCATAAAGTTGGAAAAGGGATGCCTTGCATGATCTGATGACTTATGCCAATTCTACTTATTAATAAGTACTGTATATTAGTATTTACAAGGGAAGAATGGGGTAGATTCGATAGAAACCTAATTAAGCAGTGGTGACAAAGATAACATAGGATTCTGCAGACACAGATGACTTACGACAATTAACCACAACCTAGGAGAAAGAGTCAGAAATCAAACTTTTGATTCCTTTAAAGCTGTGTTCCCTGTCCCAGAAAATACCTTGCCCTGTCCATGAACAAAGATAGAAATAGTGTTCCCTTGTCCTTTCATCCACTGGGGCCTCTGAGAAAGACTTGTATTTCCATGCGTCCCAACAATCAACTCTCAGTCATAGATTGGAATTCATGAACCCATCTTCCCACCATCCTAACTCCATGAAGACTATTGACTGAGTTGGTCTTGTGCTGGTCTGTGTAGGCTGTGACAAATTCACCAGTACAATGACTATGTCTGTGACATCACTTCTTCCTGCCCTCTGGCCTTAATCTTTCTACCCTCTTTCTTATAATGATCCTGGAACCTGAGGAGGGTACCTCACTGAAAATTATTTGCTATATTTTGACCAATTATTAGTTTCTGTATTAATCACCAACCATTATATAAATAAAGTTCTCTGATGGAGGCTGAGAACTAAGAGCTGCACAAATAACTGCAAAGAGAAACATTTAAAATGAAATTTGCTACTATGTCCATGTAGAAGATTAATAGTAGTTTAACCTCTAATGCCTTTGATGCCCCCACCAAGGATTTTTTGGCTAGGTTTACAATAGGAGCATGTGTTGCTTCCAGAGGAGTTATTCTTGAATCTAATCAGAGTGAGTGTTGTTCCCATAACATTTATGCCACTAGTATGCACATGGTCATATCTTGCTATACAAGTGATTACTATAGTTCACAGGTTTCATGCTGGTTATGATTTTTTACATACTTGTTTCATACAGAAGCCTGAATAGCATCTTCTACTACCAGGAAAGGTAGATAGAAAACTTCCTGGTTATCACCAACTTGATTTTTCCATGATAGTGATGAAATTACGAGGTCTCTTCTACACAAGATTTTATCAGTTTCTGGCAGGTGACTAAAAACAGTGGTTTTGTTGCCATGAGTAGGATAACAACAATGAAATTGAAAAAATAATCTTAAAATTCATATAGGAACACAAAAAACAATTTAGGCCAAACAATCCTCAGAAACAAAATCCTTCTGGATATAACACCATTCATGATTTCAAGTTATTACCACAGAGCCATAAAAACAGCCTGGTACTGGCACATAAACAGTTACTTTCATCAATGAAATAAATAAGAAACCTCATACATAACTCCACCCACCTAGGGCCACCTGATTTTTGATAAGGAAGCACAAACCACACCTTGCAGAAAAGTCATTATCTTCAACAAATGGTGATGTAAAATTGGATACCAACATGTAGGGGAAGAAAATTAGGTCCTTACCTCTCACACTGCACCAAACACTGTTATAAATGGATCACAGAGCTCAGTGTTAGACCTGAAGTTCTGAAACACCTGGAAGAGAACTCTCTATATTGGCTCAGATAGGAACTTTTTGAATAGAGCTCTGGTTACCCAGGAAATACAACAAATCAAGAAGTATGGGTTCATAAATTTAAAAGGCTCTGCATTGCAAAAGAAGCTGCCAATGGATGAAGAAGCAACCTAGAGAATGGGGAAAGAATTTCTAGCTGTTCAACTCCTTTTCTTTAAAAAAAAAGTTTGTGTGGGGAATGATGATTAACTTGCCTAATTTGTCCTATTTATGGTTAAGGATGCAGTATTGTTGATATGTTCAAGTCAGGAAACCTCTGCAGACTACCAGAGACCAGCCAGATACAATGTACATAGGGTCTTTTTTTAATTGATCTTGCTCCAGAGCAAGGACCGTCTGTTCCCCAGAGGCTGAGGAAGGTGGGCTGCCACGACACTTTAGAATACAAGATTTTTAAAGGCAGAAACCACAAGAGGGACTTTATCAACCTTGGCATCACATAATTGGGTAAGGGGCATAGGGGAAGTTGGCCTTAAAAACTGATAAGGTACGGGGCAGAGGAGCTTTGAGTCATGCTATGGGGGGTGGAGGGGGGACTCTCATCTAAATTTTTCATCTCCTGTAGCTGTTACACTGTGGGTCTCCCACACAATTGGGTAAGGGGAAGCTGGCCCTAATCTGATAAGATGATCTTTTGTTCAGATCTCAGGGAAGTAAGCTCTTTGTCTAGCTCCCAGGGAAGTTGACTTCAAGCTGATTAAGCACATGGCACAGGGGAGGCTTCTGTTCAGGGAAGCTAGCCCTTGTCCAGTTCCCACTTTATCATGAGGTCAAAGACCACCCTGGGTAAAAAGTTTTGTACATTTAGCTTTTAGTTGAGTTTTCATTGAAATAATTTTCCAAATTTCCTGACATTAATCTTGTTCTTAGGAAACAGGAGGAGAGGAGAGCAGATTCTTTTTATGAATTCCAGTTGACATCATAGAAGGTAGAATATAAGCATATCGTATAAAATATTAACAGTAAGATGCTACCACATCTTACACAACGCTATCTGCATCATCCCTTCCCCTCTAAAGGATACCAGCAGGCATCCTACTGAGAACATTGTCTGTAAATCTCCATATGACTTCCAGGTGCCTTGTTTTCTCCTTAGTGGACGTGAGATTACATCACAGGGATGATCATAAGGGTGAAGCAAAATGTGCTCCACTCACCATACTCTGCCTCCTGCATAAAAATCAGAGGGCCTGGCTGCAGGTTTCCCCTAGCAGAGGACTCCTTACCCCCAGTGAGATATAAGAAGAGATCCTCACTCCTTACCTAGGGTCTTGATTAGTCTCTTCCAAACCCTATCCACCTTGTTCGTCTTTGATGATGGACTCTGAACTCTCCTTACAGCCCTCTAGGTGCTGCTATCTGTCTGTCTGCCTGTATGTCCGTCCTTGATGTTAATAATTATTCTAATGTACTCCTTAGCTACAGTGATCCAGCTCAACATTCCTCATACAAGATCTTTCAATAAAGATATTTGTTGTGGGCTTATATTTTAGAAGATATTTAATTAATCTTCCCTTAAATTCTGCAAGCTTGCTACAAAGGTACTCCTTGTTCTTATCTTCTTAAAAGAATCTAGTCAGGAGACACAGTTTAAGAAGTTTATTTAGCAAAACAGAGAAAATACCCTTAAGAGAGGTTGGACAGGACCTTCCCAAAAGGGTGGCAACAGTCCAATGGGTTCTGTACTGGGCACTTTTGAGAACTTCTTATGTTGATTGGAGGCCTCTGTCTTAGTTCTTACAGCTGCCTTGCTGAATACTCGGTCAACTCCAAAATTCTTGTATATTTTCAGAAGTTAGAATGCTAAAGTTTTCTCCACCACTTTAAATGTCATTTTTCTATTTTGACTACCAGTCATTCTGTCCAATGAACCATTTATGACAATTTTTTATATTATTTCATTAAGTCTTTATAACACACATACACAAAAATAAATTCTTATTAATATTTATGTTTTGAGTGTAATACTCCCAAACTATGATAGACTAAATATTCCTTTAGGGTATTTTTTCCATGATCCTCCCAAAAAAATTCACAAAGGCACAGGAATCAGAATCACAATGAAACAATATTATAACAAAATGAAGATCATTTGAGGATGCACAAGTGTACATGTGAGGAGAAGCCTGGGCCCCTTTCAGCGGAAACAATCTGTTTAAAGCTCAAGGTTGTTTACACAAAGGGACGAACATACAACACAAACTCCGACCGTGATAGGACTGGGGTATTTTTGCTTACCTCATACTTAACTTCTTTTTTAAATGTCTTCAGTTCTCATCCTTGATTTTATGACTATTTTTAAAGCAACTTAATGCCCTAGGGTTAGGACATTTTGTTGCTTTTATTTTGAAAATTTACATGGAAGGCTGGAGCTAGGGATTTTGCAGTTAGTGTATCTGGCTGCACAGATAGGAAATAGGACTTAAGATGCTCCCAGATCTGTCACTCATGTCTATCTTCTACACAGTAGCCTGTCTTACTAAAATACAATACAAGTGGTTTACTGACATAATTAGTGCACTAACATCCATGGTATTACCAATATCTGTATTAGTCTTGTCATGTCAAGAGTCATAGCACACTTTGAGAAGCCCTATGAAATGACACTCGAAGCCTAGACTCTACCTCTCATGTTTTCTGCTTTCTCACGTAATCAGATGCTTTAATGGCTTAGTATGCTAAAGTCATAGTAAGGGGTATCATTGGAATATGTTAGAGTTCTGATGTAAACAAGCATTTGCAGGTCATTTTCCTTTCAGAGGATAAACTGATGCTAAGTAATGCATATTATTATTTGTCTATGTATGGCCAAGCTGTCATGACACTCCCTTGCTCACTTTGGTTTCCCTCATTATCTGGCCCTTCTCTCTGCACTTCTTTGTTATGAGGAGCCTTATCTGAGAGATAAGTATCACATGTAGCATCTGAAAGACAAAGGGCATTCAGAGGAGTGCTGCAACTACTGTTGACTGCAAAGCCACTTCATGTGCTTTAGAAACAATAGAGCTCTACCATTTCCAAAGCTTCAGCATTCAGAAATATAGGTCTGTGAAATGTCTTCTGAAATATTTTCAGTGACTAATAGTGGAAGTTTAGAGAATTGCAGGTCCTTTGGGCTGAACATTAAAGCAGGTACTGTGAGGGGAATCATAGAAGAAAGGCTCAGAAAGCAAAGTATCAGTGAAGCTGAACTTTCAGTATGGTGGTGTTTGAGACACTTGTGATTTTTAGTGTCCATGAGGTCTTAGAGTTCAAGTCTTATGATGGGGTAAATGAACTTGTGCGAAGAAGACAGAGAGCTTATTTTGTGTCATGAGAGAATGCAGATAGGAGTAGAGGCCTCACAAGAATCCCAATGTCATGATTCCCTTACTTGATATTGCAGCCAGCAGAATTGTGATACAATATATTTCAGGGGTTGCCATGCATTCTGCCATGAGGCACAAGGACTATTATTTGCTTTACTCAGACTGAGGACTCAGTTTTCTCCCCTTATCCCAAGTGAAGCCATATTGTAACATCTTGCTGTAAATATTCTCTCTTTCTGGTAGAAAAATTTGAAGATATTTGCTTGCAGTTCTTATCCTTAAGATCATTATTCACAACCACACTTTCTTTGTAAATCCCCTCTTGTTGCTCTATTGCTACATCTGCAATTCAGGCCATCCATTTTCTGGATTCTTAATCAACTCTGTACTTTTTGTGTTTCATATTTTTAATAAAATACATCATTTACTAATTATGCTTATTATTAAATGTATTGTATGACCATTAAACAATAGGCCTCATAGATCAGCTATTCCTTGCATTGTTACTTTTTTCTTTATACATTAGAAAATAATTTATTTTCCTAGTAAGTAAATTATAGTTTCTAGGTTAAATTTTCTTGAAGCTCAGACATCTTTTCTTATAATCACTATTTTTGGAAATATTTATCATTTTATTTCATTATCTTAATCATTTTATATTTAATTCTCATTAACTTCAAAATGTTGTAATTTATTGTTTTTAAATTTCTTCTTGTTACCTCATAGAATATAATTTCTATAGGTTATTTTATTCTGAGTTTTGAAACTTCTGTGTCCTAAAGCGCTTATCATGTGTGTGCACGCATGTATGCATATGTGCATGTGTGTGTAACAATCTAGTGTCACCATCACAAATCACTTATATTACAATTAAAGACATCTGTGATATACCTATGATAAAATAAAAGTCATTATTCTTGTCTTTATACTATAGAGACTGTGTTACCTATTCAGTGGCTCTGAATACTCTAGTTTTCAATCCCAAACACAAATTTTCTCATTTCATTCTTATCCAAATAGAAAGTCCATTTTATACCGTAAGGCTGTTTTAAAATGTCTTCTCAAAGACATTGTTTAAATGTGTACATGACATTTATCTTGTACTCTTAGAATACAAATATTACTTTTCATTTTTGTTTCCTTCGTGTGTCAAGAGATTTTTGTATGCTTCCATCTGTGTTTCATAGAGAACTTTCTATATCTTTTTATAAAGTGTAAAATATTTTCTGTCAAGTAAGTTGGTCCATGTAAAACATTTGAAACTATATTCAGACAGTGCCTACTCTTTCCCTTTTAATAACAAAACACACTCTACCTATATTCTGTTTCATCTGCTTTTGAGAACTCCAGCCTACTGTAAAACTTGTCAACTATTTGTCAGTATATTTCACTTCTTTAACTTCCATTCTTTTGTGAAGTTCACTTGTTCTAAAACAATCTTCTCATTCCATTATGAAAATGGATTTAAAAGATTTTACATGCATGCATATTCTATTGTGGTCTCAAGTCTCTGCCTGAGTGTGAATTAGGTACTTAAGGAAGAATGAGAGCACATGAAGTGCCCAAAACAGGACCTGAATGCTTCAGAAGCCTGTCTCCTACAGGACTTGACTTACTTAAGAGGGGAGGGGAAGGAAAATCAGGGCAAATAACAGGATCCTGAGAGAGTATCTCCTTTGCTCTTTGCCTTCAGACAGGCAGTTAACGATGTTCTGCAGGACAGATATATTCACAAGATCATTCCAAAGGTATAACATTCATGGCTTCTCTGAAAACTCACACAGCCTGTTACGATGCCACACAGCTGTTGCTCCCTTATGCTCCTAGCTAGAATGTTTGTCTTGGATGCTTTTTTGTTCCTTGTAAGAGGTCACATGAGAAAATTAAATCGTTTTCAATACTCGACCATTTCAGTGAGTCTGTCATTCTGCTCACTGGAAACACTAAGGACAGTCTAATCCTGGTAACATACTGTATAAGGAAACCCTTTATGAGGCATGAGAAGAGATTCTGCTTCTGACATTGGAGACTTCATGTTCGAAATATATATAATTTTTATCCCTTAAAGTGGCAAATATTGTATATATAAATATTCTAATAACCTTATTAGTTTTGTGTAAAGATTAAATGAATGGGTGCATATAAAAAATACAGAGAAACACTACAGGACACACTTCAGTTGTGAGGCCTCACTTCTTTTCCTCTTCTATGGCACCCATAGAGTTTGTTCATGAGCTACTGTTTCATCTTGACCGCCGTTTTTCTTTTTTCAAATCTGTATATTTCCAACAGAATATGAAGTTAATATTCATGCTTTGGTCACATTTGAAAGGATAACTCAAAGCAAAATGCTAAGGTCAAATTTATCATTTGTGATTATGTCTGTTTCAAGAATGAGAGCCTAGTATTTTACACTCTAGACTGGAGAGTAATGAAATGACCTGTACTTCAAATGCAGGTCAACCATATCAGAAAGGAATCAGTTTGTGAAAGGGGGACCATCATGATTCCTAATGCTTGCTACTCATGTTTAAATAATTTGAGCCATAGCCCAGCTTTGTAAACATGGTAGCTCATTGTTTTAACATTGTAGTTAGGCTTTGTTTAAATATTTCTCAGATTAGCTTAAAGATTATTTACTAAATGCTGCAAGCTAGAGTTACATAAAATTAAAAGAAACATATTATTGTCTAAAATATTTAGATAACCTTAAATGCTTACCACTATTGGAAGAAGCATTCTACTATGAAATTACTAAAAATATCATTATAATCACAAAGTTTTGGTATGAGGAATTAAACCATCCCTTCTAGAGGAAGAAAGGAACCTTCTAAGGCGTAGGAAACTTAGAAAGTTACTGATTCTCAAGGAATTTCTCCAACCAATCAGTAAACAATTTCTGGGGAGATTAGAGTGTCTTTAATGGGTGTGACTTCATGTTGTGTTGGGAGATTCAGGGATGCAGTTTTTGTGACTCCTTACCAGGCTGGAGTTGTTAGGTTCTGTTTGAGCTGCTGAAGAAAGACCCTAGACTCGGGCAGTATGCAAAAAAAAAAAAAATTTATTCTACAGAGATTTCCAGCATACAGGGTCACCACCTTCACAAAATGGTGACTGCGAAGTTGCAAAGTGAACACCCAGGCTCAATTTACAGACAGTCAGAGCATCTTGGATGACTTCTAAACTGATTGGTTAGAAGTGAGTCAGAGTATGTGAGGGGAGTCATGACTGGATACTTAGTTATTTGGGGACTCTTGCTAGTTACTGGGGATTTTTTTTTTTTTTTTTTTTTGGTCATTAAGGTTTGGCGTCTACTCAGGAGGTGACCTTTAATTTGATTGGTTAGGGCCAGCTCTGTTCTTTTCTGGGAACAGGAAGACCATAAAGTAATATGAACATAGTTTCTCGTCAACCAGACCTGTAAACTGATTGGCTGCCCATGTTTCTGGGAATTGTTTTCCTGGATTCTGAGAAAAAGAAACCCAGGCCTGCTTGGGCAAAGCAGGGAACTGAAGCCTGTCACGGAGTCAGGCTGCCTCACAAAAATGTGTCCTCCTCAATCCAAAGTGGCTGGACCAAACATAACATTTTTGATCAGCAGGAGGTCAGTGAATATACAGAAACCTAAGGACCAAACTGAGAACTACAAACACCAGTGCTCATGATCCCAAGCTTAGAGGATCCCACACTGTGTGGGGCATGTGTAGGTATGGCCTTGGGCCACTTCCTTAAACCACAGAAAAGTACTTGGGTTTCAGAAGATATAGGCTGAGGCTCCAAGGACAAATTGCATACTTGGCATGGAATTCAGCTTCTGAGCTCTGGCCACAAATCACTCACATCTGGGTCTTCTAGCCCTAAGGAAACCCCACATCCTATACCACAAGTGGATCTGAACCCAAGTCACCCAGCTAATCTATAGAAAGTTCCCAGGTCCATGCAGGCATGGGCTCAATCTGCAATGAATAGCTACAAGCCTGGTTGGGTATACAACACTTGCACTCAGTTTTTTCAGAAAGAACTGTGGGCTAGAAAACACCAATGTCTGAATTTCCCTGCCAGGAGGAGACACCATGGTTTGGAACACAGGTAGATCTGACCACAGGTCATCTGCTGGTCCAAGGAAAGCTCCCAGGTGTGATCTCAGGTCAACTGCCTAATCTACTGAAGAGTTCCCTGATCCCTGCAGTTGAGAGTTCTACATCTACAGTCACTCAATTACAAGCTGCACTCAATGGCCAATGAAGGACACCAGAAACTACCACCCAATGCCATAGACAGAGCAATGATTAAAGGCCAGCCCCAAAATACAAACAACAAAAGCCAAAAGATTAAGTCATCTCTAGAATTCAGTTAACCTAAAGTAATCAGGCCTGGAAAGTATAACACATCTGAAACACAAAAAAATGACTTCAAATCTATCCTAACAAAGATGATAGTGGAAGAAACAAATAAAATCTGTAAACAAATACAGGAAGATACGGCCAAACAGATTGAGGCCCTTAGAGAGGCCATGACAGAGGCCTATAGAAATGTATGAAGTCACTGGAAGAATTTCAGGAAAAGGCAATAACGTGAAGGAATTCAATAAAATGCTTCAAGATCTGAAGATAAAAATGGAACCAATAATAAAAGTACAAACTAAGGAAAGCCTGGAAAGTGAGAGCTTAGAGAAGAAAATAGGAACTGCAGAGGTAAGCATCTCCAACAGCCTACAAGAGATAGTGGAAAGAATCTCAGGTATAGAAGATACAATGGAGAGGATCCAAGATGGCGGCGAGCAGTGTGGACCGCGTTTGGAAGCTCCAGTGAACAATTCAGGGAATTGCACAGATTTCTGAGCCAGGAACACCGAGGTCCAAACATCACGGCAGCAGGAGTGCTCCACGGTTCGGAGGGACCAGGGTGCGGAGGACCTGCGTGCCCCTGCACACGGGAGGAGCGTGGTTTTTCTCTGATCGGAGCGGCAGCGGCAGAGGCAGCAGCACCAGCGGCACCAGCAGCGGCGGCTGAGGTTTGCAGCTCATAGCCTTCCGGTGGAGGCAATTGGTGTGGTGGCTGGTGGGAATTTCTGCGGGAGAGGGGACTCGGGGCAGGATTTGGGTCGCGTGGAGCCTTTGGACCCAGACTGGACTCGGCGGACAGTTCGGCCCCAGAGTCCCGGGTATTGGCCCGGCCCAGCAAACAATTCTGCCTGAGGCACTAACTCAGCGTGGCCATAGCTCCCCTGCTGTGGTGCAGGCTTAGTTGA
The DNA here is from genome assembly GCF_903995435.1 of Acomys russatus. NCBI lineage: Eukaryota > Metazoa > Chordata > Mammalia > Rodentia > Muridae > Acomys > Acomys russatus. The sequence continues at coordinate 50,723,386 of NC_067151.1, read as the reverse complement.
GCACGCTGCTCCACACTAGGCACTACCTCAGCTCAGCGGCAGCTCCCCTGCCGTGACACAGTCTGGGCGGAGCACTTGGTTTCACCACAGGCGCTAACTCAGAGCAGCTGCAGTTCTCCTGCTGTGGCGCAGGCTTGGTGACGTGCTCGGTTCCATCCTAGGCACCACCTCAGCTCAGCGGCAGCTCCCCTGCGGTGACACAGTCTGGGCGGAGCACTTGTTCCACCACTGGCGCTAACTCAGAGCAGCTGCAGTTCTCCTGCTGTGGCGCAGGCTTGGTGACGTGCTCGGTTCCATCCTAGGCACCACCTCAGCTCAGCGGCAGCTCCCCTGCGGGGACACAGTGCGGGCGGAGCACTTGTTCCACCACTGGCGCTAACTCAGAGCAGCCGCAGTTCTCCTGCTGTGGCACAGGCTGGACAGAGCTCTCGGTTCCACCAGCTCTAAGACTCTGGTTGGACACAGTGTGCAGTTTGAATCCAGAATTCCTGGCTGAGATTGGTGGTCAGTTCGGGCCCTGAGTCAATAACTGACCACAGCACGCACTTTGGGCCAAAAGGCCCTAGTGGAGCTTGGTGCGTAGTCCCAGCCCAAAAATTCTGGCTGGAACCTGTGTGCATTTTGGGCCCAAAATCCCTAGCTGAGCTTGGCAGACGGTTCAGGCCCTGAGAATCTAGCTGAGTTCTGCCCGTGGTTCGGTCCCAGTGCTCCTGGCTGGACTTGGCAGGGAACACAGAAGGCTGTGGATACCTTGGCCTGACCCAACGCTCATTCAGAGACCCAGAACAATTGCAGGATCCACAGCAGAGGGGGACTGAGGATCACTGGCTGTGAGAGACCAGAACAACAGGGCTAACCTCCTAACATCCACACCAGTGAAGCTTTGAGCTCGCAGCCTAGGGAAATCGTAAGAAAACAAGTGAATCTATCGTCAGACACCCTCCATTCAACTCTGGAAGCTACCCAACAAAAACAAAGACGGCAAGATGTCTAAAGGACAACGAAAAAGCATACGCAAAAAACCCCAAAACAACATGGCGTCTCCAGTTTCCAGCTATCCCAAAGAAAACCACCCAGAGAAGTCAAATACAACGGAAATACAAGAAAATGACCTCAAATCCTTAGTAATGAGGATGATAATGGAGGAAACAAATAAAATTCGTAATCAAATGCAGGAAGACGCAGACAAACAGGTGAGAGACATAAAAGAAGCACATAGAGTGGAACTGGAAAAATTGCAGGAAAATGCAAACAACCAGATGAAAGAAATAACTAAAACGGTTCAAGCTCTGAAGACCTATAAAGAGGCAATGGAAGAAACTCAGGAATATACAAAAAATCAGATGAAAGAAATCAAAAAATCAGTTCAAGATCTGAAAATGAAAATGGATTCAATGATAAACACACAGACAGAAGAAAAACGAGAACGTGAGACCTCAGAGAAGAAGGCGAGCAACACAGAGGTGAGCTTTTCTAACAGAATCCAAGAGATGGAAGAACGAATCTCAGGGCTAGAAGATACAATCACAGATATTGAATCAACCATTAAAGAAAATGCCAAATCTGGAAAACTCCTGACACAAAACATCCAAGAAATTAAGGACACCATGAAAAGAAGAAATCTGAGGATAATAGGCATTGAAGAAAGAGAAGACATCAGACTCCAGGGCCCAGAAACTATTCTCAACAAAATCATAGAAGAAAATTTCCCCAATCTAAAGAAAGAGATGCCTATAAACATACAAGAGGCCTACAGAACACCAAATAGAATTGACCAGAAAAGAAAAACTGCCCGCCACATAATAATCAAAACACAAAACATGCAGAACAAAGAAAAAATATTAAAAGCTGCAAGGGAAAAGGGCCAAATAACATTTAATGGTAAACCTATCAGAATTACACCCGACTTCTCAGCAGAGACCATAAAAGCCAGATGGGCCTGGACAGAGATCCTGCAAACCCTAAGAGAACACAGATGCCAGGCCAGACTACTTTACCCAGCAAAATTATCAATAACCATTGATGGAGAAAACAAAATATTCCATGACAAAAACAAATTCAAACAGTACCTATCCACAAACCCAGCTTTACAGAAGGTACTAGAAGGAAAACTCCATCCCAAAGGGTCAAGCTACAACCAAAACTACCCAGGAAATAGATAACTATCCCATGGCAAAAACACAACTACACAAACGCTCGACTGGAAACAACATCAAAATTAAGACTCTTAACAGTCACTGGTCATTAATATCTCTCAACATCAATGGCCTCAATTCTCCAATAAAAAGACACAGACTAACCGAATGGGTACATAAACAAGACCCAACATTCTTCTGCATCCAAGAAACACATCTCACCCATAATGAAAGGCATTACCTCAGGGTAAAAGGTTGGAAAAAAATATTCCAAGCAAATGGTCACAAGAAGCAAGCAGGTGTAGCCATTTTAGTATCGAACAAAATAGACTTTCAACCAAAATTAATCAAAAGGGATGAGGAAGGACACTTCATACTCATCAAAGGTAAAGTCAACCAAGATGACATCACAATTCTGAACATCTATGCTCCCAATGCAAGGGCACCCACATATGTAAAAGATCTCCTAAAAAAGCTTAAACCACACATCGATCCCCACACAATAATAGTGGGAGACTTCAACACCCCACTCTCACTGAAGGATAAGTCATGGAAACAGAAACTAAGCCGAGAAATAACATCATTAACCAATGCCATGGGTCAAATGGATCTAACAGATATCTATAGAACCTTTCACCCAAACAAGAAAGAATACACCTTCTTCTCTGCACCCCATGGAACCTTCTCCAAAATTGATCACATCGTAGGTCACAAAGCAAGCCTCAACAGATACAAGAGGATTGAAATAATACCTTGTATCCTATCAGATCACCATGCTCTTAGGCTGCAATTCAACAACAACAGAAATAACAAAAAGCCTACACGTTTGTGGAAACTAAACAACTCTCTGCTAAATGACACCTGGGTCAGGGAAGAAATAAAGAAAGAAATCAAGGAGTTTCTGAAATTCAATGAAAATGAAGAAACAACATACCCAAATTTGTGGGATACATTGAAAGCAGTGCTAAGAGGAAAATTCATAGCACTAGGTGCCTTTAAAAAGAAATTGGAAACATCGCACATAAGCATCTTAACAACACAACTGGAAGCCCTAGAAAAAAAAGAAGCAGAAACACCCAAGAGGAGTAGACGCCTGGAAATAATCAAACTCAGGGCTGAAATTAACAAATTAGAAACTAAGAAAACAGTCCAAAGAATCAACAAAACCAAAAGCTGGTTCTTTGAGAAAATCAACAAGATAGACAGACCATTAGCCAAACTAACTAAAAGGCAGAGAGTCAGTATTGAAATCAACAAAATCAGAAATGAAAAGGGAGACATAACAACAGACACTGAAGAAATTCAAAGAATCATAAGATCCTACTTTGAAGGCATATACGCCACAAAATTTGAAAATCTAAGGGAAATGGATGATTTTCTTGATCAAGTTCACTTGCCAAAGTTGAATGAAGAACAGATAAACAAGTTAAATAGTCCCATTTCCCCTACAGAAATAGAAGCAATCATCGATGGTCTCCCAACCAAAAAAAGCCCAGGGCCACATGGTTTCAGTGCAGAATTCTACCAGACCTTTAAGGGCGAGCTAATACCGATACTCTTCAAGCTACTCCAAAAGATAGAAATGGATGGAAAATTACCAAATTCATTCTATGAGGCCATAGTCTCATTGATACCTAAACCTCACAAAGACTCAACAAAGAAAGAGAATTTCAGACCAATTTCTCTTATGAACATAGATGCAAAAATACTAAATAAAATACTTGCAAAACGAATACAGGAGCACATCAAAGATATCATTCATCATGACCAAGTAGGCTTCATTCCAGGCATGCAGGGATGGTTTAATATACGGAAATCCATCAATGTAATCCACCATATAAACAAACTGAAAATAAAAAACCACATGATCATCTCCTTGGATGCAGAGAAAGCATTTGATAAAATTCAACACCCATTCATGTTTAAAGTTTTAGAGAGATCGGGGATACAAGGCACTTTCCTCAACATAATAAAGGCTATATACAGCAAGCCAATAGCCAAAATCAAAGTAAATGGTGAGATACTCAAGGAAATTCCTCTCAAATCGGGAACAAGGCAAGGCTGCCCACTCTCTCCATATCTCTTCAATATAGTACTCGAAGTTCTAGCCAGAGCAATAAGACAACAAAAGGAGATCAAGGGTATCCAAATGGGAAAGGAGGAAGTCAAATTATCCCTCTTTGCAGATGATATGATAGTGTACATAAGTGACCCTCAAAACTCCACCAGAGAACTCCTAAAGCTGATAAACACCTTCAGCAAATTGGCTGGATACAAAATTAACTCAAAAAAGTCTGTAGCCTTCCTATACACAAATGACAAGCTTGCAGAGGAAGAAATTAGGAAAACCACACCCTTCACATTAGCCACAAGCAATATAAAATATCTAGGAGTTACCCTAACTAAGCAAGTGAAGGACTTGTATGAAAAAAATTTCAAAACTCTAAAGAAAGAGATTGAAGATGACCTGAGAAGATGGCGTGATCTTCCTTGCTCATGGATCGGGAGAATTAACATAGTAAAAATGGCCATCCTACCAAAAGCAATCTACAGATTCAATGCAATCCCTATCAAAATAACTACACAATTTTTTAAAGACATTGAAAGTTCAATTCTGAACTTCATATGGAAAAACAAAAAACCCAGAATAGCTAAAACAATCTTGTACAATAAAAGATGCTCCGGAGGAATCTCCATACCTGATCTCAAACTGTACTATAAAGCAATAGTACTTAAAACAGCATGGTACTGGCACAGCAACAGGCTGGTTGATCAGTGGAATCGAATCGAAGACCCAGATATGAATCCACACACATATGGTCACTTGATTTTTGACAAAGAAGCCAAATCCATTCAATGGAAAAAGGATAGCATCTTCAACAAATGGTGCTGGTCTAACTGGAGGTCTATGTGTAAAAAAATGAAACTGGACCCATATTTGTCACCTTGCACAAAACTCAAATCCAAGTGGATTAAAGACCTCAACATAAAACCAGAGACACTAAGCCACTTAGAAGAAAAAGTGGGAAAGAGCCTGGAACATATTGGCACAGGAGACAACTTCCTGAACAGAACACCAACGGCCCAGGCCTTAATGTCAACCATTAATAAATGGGACCTCATGAGGCTGAGAAGCTTCTGTAAGGCAGGAGACACTGTCAAGAGAACAAAGCGACAGCCTACAGACTGGGAAAAAATCTTCACCAACCCTACATCTGACAAAGGTCTAATATCCAAAATATATAAAGAACTCAAGAAATTAAACACCACCAAACCAAATAACCCAATTGAGAAATGGGGCTTGGAACTAAACAGAGAATTCTCAACAGAGGAGTATCAAATGGCTGAGAAACACTTAAAGAAATGCTCAACCTCCTTAGTCATCAGGGAAATGCAAATCAAAACAACTCTGAGATTCCATCTTACACCCATCAGAATGGCTAAGATCAAAAATTCAAGCGACACCACATGCTGGCGAGGATGTGGGGAGAGAGGAACACTCCTTCATTGCTGGTGGGAATGCAAACTAGTACAGCCACTTTGGAAATCTATCTGGTGCTATCTCAGAAAAATGGGAATAGGGCTTCCTCAAGACCCAGCTATTCCACTCCTTGGAATATACCCAGAAGATGCTCCAGCACACAACAAGAAAATTTGCTCAACCATGTTCATAGCAGCCTTATTCATAATAGCCAGAACATGGAAACAGCCTAAGTGTCCCTCAGTAGAAGAGTGGATAAAGAAACTGTGGTACATATACACTATGGAATACTACTCAGCTATTAAAAACAAGGAATTCCCGAAATTTGTGGATAAATGGATTGAGCTAGAAATGATCATAATGAGTGAGTTAACCCAGAAGCAGAAAGAATCAAATGGTATATACTCACTTATATCTGCATACTAGCCCAAGGGGCATGTCCCACGAAAGCCTTCACTTACCAGGAAACTGGGACAGAGGGGAAGGCATCCTATTGGGACTCTAAATGAGAGATGCATGGGAGAACAGCAAAATAAAAGGATCCAGAGGGTCCTAGAAATCTACAAGTAGAACAATATGATAGGCAGATTTGGGCCCAGGGGTCCCGCTCAAACTAAGGCTCCAGCCAAGGACAATACAGGAGGTAAACTTTAAACCCCTTCCCAGATCTAGCCAATGGTCAGAATATTCTCCACAGTTGAGTGGAGAGTGTGACACGACTTTCTCACGTACTCTGGTGCCTCACATTTGACCATGCCCCCTGGAGGGGGAGACCTGGTGGCACTCAGAGGATGGACAGCAAGTAGCCAAGAAGAGACTTGATACCCTATGAGAATATATAGGGGGAGGTAATCCCCCTCAGGAACAGTCATAGGGGAGGGGAATAATGGGAGAATGGGGGGGGGGAGGAATGGGAGGATACAAGGGATGGGATAAACATTGAGATGTAACAAGAATAAATTAATTAAAAAAAAAAAGAGATGTCACACTACCTAAAGCAATCTATACATATAATGCAACCAGTATCTAAATTTCATGGGTGTTTTAAAAAAAAAAAAAAAAAAAAAAAAAAAGAAGATACAATGGAAGATTTTGATACAACCATCAAAGAAAATGTTAAATCTAAAAAAATTCCTGACACAAAACATCTAAGAAATCAAGGACATCATGAAAAGATGAAACCTAAGGATAATAGAAATTGAGGAAAGAGAAGATTCCTGGATCCAAGGCCTAGAAAATATTTCCAACAAAATCATAAAAGGAAATGTCCCCAATTTAAAGAAAGAGATGTCTATAAACATACAAGAGACTTACAGAACCCCAAATATAGTAGACCAGAAAAATATCCTACTTCCACATAATAATCAAAACACTAAATATATAGAACAATGAAAAAATACTAAAAGAAGCAAGGGAGAAATACAAAGTTACATACAATGGCAAACCTATCAAAATAGCACTCAACTTTTCAGCAGAGACCATAAAAGCCAGAAGGGCCTGGAAAGATGTCTTATGAACCCTGAGAGACCACCAATGCCAGTTCAGACAACTATACTGAGCAAAACTTTCAATAATCATAAATGGAGAAAACAAGATATCAACAACAAGTACAAAATTAAACAGAACCTATCCATAAATTCAACCCCACAGAAGATACAAAAAGGAAAACTACAACCCAAGGAGGCTAAATCCACCATAGAAAAAAACAGGATATAGATAAATTCATTTTAGCAGAACAAAAATTAGACAAGCACACAAACACACTGTCACAACTAACATCAAAATAAAAGAACCTATCAATCACTCGTCATTAATGTCCTACATCAATGGTCTCAAGTCTCCAATAAAGAGACACAAACTAACAGAGTGGATGCATAAACAAGGCCCAATATTTTGCTTATATAAGAAACACATCTCAGCCACAACAGTAGACATTACCTGAGAGTAAAGAGAAGAGAAAGTCTTTTGAGCAAATGGAAACAAGGAGCAACGTGGAGTAGCCATTCTAACACCTAATAAAATAGAATTTAAACCAGAATTAATCTAAATAATGAGGAAGGACACTTCATAAAAATCATAGGAATACTCAACCGTGATGACATCACAATTCTGAACATCTATGCCCCCAAAGCAAAGGGACACCCACGTTTGTAAAAGAAACATTAATAAATCTTAAACCATTCATCAATCCCCACACATTAATTGTGGGAGACTTCAATAACTGCCCTCACTAAAGAATAGGTCCACGAAACAGAAGTTAAATCAGGAAATAATGACACTAGCAGATGTAATGAATCAAATGGACTTAGCAGATATCTACATGACTTTTCACCTAAACACAAAACATTATACCTTCTTCTCATACAACCTTCTCCAAAATTGACCATATAGTAGGTCACAAAGCAAGCCTCAACAGATACAAGAAGATTGAAAAAAATAGTTTCTATCCTATCAGAATACCATGGACTAAAGCTGGACCTCAACAACAACAGAAATAACAAAAAGCCTAAACACACTGTGAAACTGAAAAACTTCTCTATTCAATGATAAATGGGTCAGGGAAGAAATAAGGATAAAATAAAGGACTTCCTGAAATTTAATGACAATTAAGGCACAGCATACTCAAATTTATGGTACACAATGAAATAGTGATAAGAGGAAATTTCATAGCACTAAGTGCTTTCAGAAAGAGATTGGAAACATTACATACAAGTAACTTAACAGTTCATCCGCAAGCCATAGGGAAAAAGAAGCAGACACATAAAATAGGACTAGATGCCTGGATAATCAAAATCAGGGCTGAAATCAATACATTCAAAACAAAGAGACAAGTCAAAATATCAAGGAATCCAAGAACACATCAAAGATATTCACCATGACGATATATGCTTCATCTTAGGCATCTAGAAATGGTTAAATATATGGAAATACATTAATATAATCCACCATATAAACAAACTGAAAGGAAAAAAACCCATGATCATCTTCTTAGATGCAAAAAAAAAAAAAAAAAAAAAAAAAAAAAAATTGACAAAATCCAACACTCATTCATGCTTAAAATTTTTGAGAGATCAGGGACACAAGGCACATACTTAAACATAATAAAGTCTGTATATACACCAAGCCAATAGCCAGCATCAAATTCAATGGAGAGAAACTCAAAGAAATTCCACTAAAATCAGGGACTATACAAGGCTGCCCACTCTCTGCATATCTGTTTAAGATAGTACTTGAAGTTCTAGCTAAAGCAATAAGACAATATAAGGAGATAAAAGGACTTCACATAGGAAATGAGGAAGTCAAAGTTTTATTGTTTGCTGATTATATTATAGTGTACGTAGGTGACCCCGAAAATTCCAGGGAACTTCTACAGCTGATAAACACCTTCAGCAAAGTGACTGAATACAAGATTAGTTTTAAAAGTCAGTAGCCTTCCTGTGTATAAACAACAAATGGAATGAGAAAGAAATTAGGGAAACTACATCCTCCACAATAGCTGCAAATAACATAAAGTACCTAAGTGAAAGACATATAAAAAAAACTCAAGTCTCTGAAGAAAGACATTGAAGAAGATATCAGAAGATGGGAAGCTCTCCATTTTGACTATCTTACAAAAAGCAGTCTACAGATTCAATAAAGTCCCCATCAAAATACCTACATGATTTTTTATGGACCTTGAAAGATCAATTCTCAACTTCATGTGGAAAAACAAACCCCCCAGAATTGCTAAAACAATCCTGTACAATAAATGATTTTCATCTCAAGCTGTACTATAGAGCAACAGTCATAAAAACAACAGGGTATTATCATAGAAATGGGCTGGTTGATCAACAGAATTAAATTAAAGTCCCAGAAATAAATACACACACATATAGACACTTGATTTTTTACAAAGAAGTGAAACCCATACAATGGAAAAATGATAGTATCTTCAACAAATGGTGCTGGTCTATGTAGATGTCCACAGGTAGAAAAAAGCAAATAGACTCATATTTGTCACACTACATGAAACTCAAGTCCAAGTAGGTTAAAGACCTCAACAAAAAAACAGATAAACTAAATCTGTTGGAAGAAAAAGTGGGGAAGAGCTCTGAACTCATTGGCACAGGAGACAATTTTCTAAAAGAACACTAATAGCTCAGTCTCTAAGACCAACAATTAACCATGTGACCTACTGAAACTGAAAAGCTTCTGTAAGGCAAAGAAGACTGTCAATATAGCAGAATGACAGCCTACAGACTAGGAAAAGGTCTTCACCAACCATATGCCATCAAAGGGCTAATATCCAAACTATATAAAGAACTCAAGAAATTAAACAACACCAAACCAAATAATCAATTAACAATGGGGCACAGAGTAAAACAGAGACTTCTCAACCAAAGAATATTAAATGGCTGAAAAACAGTTAAAGAAATACCCAATTACCTTTGTTATCATGATAATGAATATCAAAATGTCTCTGAAATTCCATCTTACACCTATCAGAATGGCTAAGATAACAAACTCAAGTGAAAGCACATGATGGCAAGGATATAGAGAGATGGGAACATTGTCATTGCTGATGGGAATGCAAACTTTTATAACCATTTTGGAAACCTATCTGGCACTATCCTAGAAAATTAGGAATAATTCTATGTCAAGACCGAACTATACCACTGCTGGGTATACCATTGCTATACCCTACTGAAAGATGCTCCACCATGCCACAAGGACATTTTCTCAACTATGTTCAAAGCAGCCTTATAAATAATAGCCAGAATCTTGAAGCAATCTAGATTTCCCTCTTCCAAAGAATGGATAAAGAAACTGTGGTACATTTACACAATGAAATACTACTCAGCTATTAAAAACAAGGAGAGCCAGAAAGACATGCATGTACTCTGAGAGACTCCATCATTAGGGGATTTGGACAGATGCTGGGATGCAATGCTGGACAATGGGTGGATCCCTGAGAGTTCAATGTAAGTGGGGCATGGCTGGAATGGCCCAAATGGGTCAGTAGCAGCACAGGGAGATCATCAAGGTCAGACGATCTGGACCCAGGGATGCCTGCACAAACTGATGCACAAACCAAGGACAATGCATACAGAGAACCTAGGTCCCTGTTCAGATGTAGAGATTGACAGCTCATTTTCCATGGTTGGGGGAAGCGGGATCAGGGACTTTTTCTGATATGAGCTCTTGTATTGTTGTTGGTGGTGGTGGTGGGTTTTTTTTTTTTTTTTTTTTCCTATCACTTACCCTTGGCAAGTGGAATTCCCAGCAGAGCATGAAGGTTATGTGTGCACTTATTTATTAATTGCCTGGTCATTAGACTGCATTAGAATATCAGGAAAAGAAGATTGCTTTTTCCTTGTTGCTGTTACCTGTACTGTAAACAACTGAGAGAATTTTAGGTTACAGCTTGGGAACCATGACTTTCTTACAAAATGTACGATACAGTTTGCCGTCACCCTAGACAGCTGTGAGGGGACAGTGGTGAAAAACCAAAGATAAGGGCTTAAAACTCCATGTGTAAAATATGTTTAAAGTGCAATGACAGTTATGGTAATAGAGTGTTACACAAATTATGACTAAAGTTCAATCTTTCTGATGTATAGATGTCTGCCATCCTTGCTCGTTTAAGAGGGCAGCAGAATAGAAACTTCAGATCTTTTATACTAATGTTGAAAGAAATGTGAAATTTGAAAGTGTTAGCTGTTTGAAAGACATGAGAAGGATATTTCTTGGCCTCGGTGACACAGTCATTAAGTAAAGCTGGAGTGTGAAGCCAGGATGACTACCTCCAGAATTTATCTGTTACAGAATATTCTGCCATTGATCTCAGTTCTCGCTTTTGAAAATGTGCAGTTAAAAAAAAAAAAAAAACCTGGAAGAGGATAATTTGAATATATGTAATGCACTGTCTTCATAATAGGGACATTCTGCCTTTGTGATATTAATAACGAGTAAAAAGTTGTAATCTGTGCAAAATGATCTTGACAATCATGTCTTGTGCTCTCATAAATTGTGTTGATGACTTATTGTTCTTGTCTGTATAAGAATGATTAGTGTAGACACATGACATAGGGTGATATGTGCAAAAGTAGAAAATTACTATGTCTAAGATTTTTCTGAGATAAAATATCAAGAAATGAGACTATTTGGAATTTGATGAAACTGTATCCATGGACTATATATACTTTGGAAGTAGATAATGTCAAAGTACAATTATAATGGGTATTTCTGAAGTAATGATCCCCACCTTTTTCTGTGGAATTTCTTTTATGTTTTACTCTTCACCTTCATTGAAGTCATGACCCTTGTGCCTGGTGAGTCTAAACGCTGCTCCTGTTCTCTACTTTCTAAGAGTTTTAAGACAAGGTCTCAGCCTGTAACCCAGACTACTCTTGCCTTGAATTTTTTTCTTTAGCATCCTCAGTGCTACAATTGCAGTTTAGACTTATTACGTCTTGTTTAAAACATCAACTATAAAGACTCAAATTGGGACCACTTTAATCCAAAGTGTCCATGGTGTTTGTACACAAGGAATCTGTACAATTGCTGTTTATTCTCATTTTATAGGCAATTAATAGCCTGCTTCTGCTCACTGGTTGAAGTTAGTACAATAGCTAAAGCTTCCCAGATGTCTTTGTGAAGAAAATTTCACTGCAGTGTAGAGTGTTACCAAAATGCACATAAACATCCCTGGTCTACAGAACTTGGTACTTATGTGGCATTAACTGATCAACAATGGGATAAAGAGCACATGCCATCTGAAGTTCTTTCAGAAACCAAGTGTAGGTATGCAATTTTGCCGGCCCTGTAATAAAGATTGCCAAAATGTGTCAAGCGGTATTGAATGGAATAAAAAAAATAATTGTTTTCATATTTTAAAAATTTATGCCTCTACATAAACAACCACAAATCATGAGATGAGGGACATTTATGCTAGGTTATTTTAAAAGATACCCTCAAAGACAGCCAAATAAGAGAGAGACAGAAAAAATATTTCAAAAGTGGCCCAAAAGGAGAAAATGACGTGATGAGACTGGCATTCACTGAAGGGACAATAAGCTGAGAATCTGGGAGGCGGGGTTTGAGAATGACACACGAAGATTTTTGCCTAGAGCATCTAGAAATAATGCGCCCTCGTCTCATTTTGGAATCCTCAATTCACAAGTGTGACAGAATTCATTTATGTCATTACCTGTCAAGTTTCACATTATTAGGTATAGCACTGGAAAGAAACACTCTTTGTTATACACTTACTGTAATATGCTAAAGGCTGTTCTATATTCAAAGAGTGTACATTAAATAAACTATTTTTAAAAACTCCTAGGAGAGGTTACACTATTGTTAAGATCTTCTTAGAACAGGAGAAACAAAGGCACGAAGATTTATTTCCCATTGTTCTATTATTTATAAATAGCCAAGATTTTGTTTTAACTTGTATTTTAAAATTGCATTCACTTTATTTCTATTATTTGTTTATTCCTTTGATTGTTTGTTTTTCTTTTATGAATGTGGCTGTCCTTGTATTTGGGGTAGAGATATTAAGATATAGACTTGGCCTCATTGCCTTGCAGCTTTTAATATTCTTTCTTGGTTCTGTGTATTTACTGTTTTGATTATTATGTGACATGAGGATCTTCTTTTCTGGTCAAATCTATTTGGTGCTTTGTAAGCTTCTTGTATGTTTATAGGTATCTGTTTAGGTTGGGGAAGTTTTCTTCTGTGATTTTGTTGGAAATGTTTTCTGGGCCTTAGAGCTTGGAGACTTCTATTCCTATTATCCTTCAGATTGGTCTTTTCAGTGTTCAGATTTCTTGGATGTTTTATGTCATGAACTCTTTAGATTTAACATTTTCTGTGACTGATGTATTGATTTCTTCAATTGTATCTACCACATTTGGGATTCTTTCTTCTGTCACTTATATTGTGTTGGTGATGGTTGTGTCTGTAGTTCCTGTTCTCTGAGATAGGTTTCCATCTCTAGGACTGCCTCAGATTGCATCTTCATTATTGCTTATATTTCCATTTTTAGATCTTGGACAGTTTTGTTCATTTACTTCACTTATTTAATTGTATTTTTCCTGTATTTCATTAAGGGATTTATTCATTTCTTTCACCTATTTGATTGAATTTTTTTGCATTTTTTTTGTAAGAACTATTCATATCTTCTTTTAAGGCATCTATCACTTTTATGAGGTTGGATTTAAGGTCATCTTCTTTTGCTTTAGCTGTGTCATGGTTTCCAGAGTCTGCCGCAGTAGGACCGCTGGGTTCTGGTGGTGCCATACTGCCCTGGATCTTGTTGATTGTATTCTTACATGAGCCTTAAGCTATCTTATTGTCCCTGGTATTGGCAGGATGCTGACAGGACTTCTTGGAGAGGTAGGCAGAACCTTCGCCTTCATAATGGAGCTCAGGGAATAGAAAACTGCTCACTTCTGACTTATGCTGGTTGTATGTTCCTGGTGACCTGCAGAACTGGCTGTTTCTCTCTTGGCGGTGTCCCAGGTAGGCAGAAGAAAGGCTGGGCAGGCTCTAATCTGGATGTTCTTGGGATACCACAGGTCTGGAGGATCCTGGTGCTGGCAGGCATCCTTCAGAGCAGAGGTTATGGAACTCTACTGGCTGTTAGTCCCCTCCTGGGGAGCTTTTTTTCTTCTTCTTCTTCTTCTTCTTCTTTTTTTTTTTTTTTTTTTTTTTTTTTTTTGGTTTTGATTTTGTTTGTTTTGTTTTGTTTGTTTGTTTGTTTTGGTTTTTGAGACAGAGTTACTTTGTACAGCCTTGGCTGTCCTGCATTCATTTTGTAGACTAGGATGGCCTTTGTATTCACTTTAAATATATGTATGTATGGATGTATGGATGTTTATCCACTATTTTGCACCCATGTACTAGGGCAAATTCCAGAGGAGATAATAATATCTCCCCTCCTCTTACTATTATCTTTATTTCCTTGACATAGGGAATTTTAATAAATTTGGTGTCTGCCATATTTTGGCTAAGCTAGAAAAGATCAAGATCCAGCAATCCTCTTGTCTCTGGCCAACTCCAGTACTGGTATTACAGGTGAATGTTGCCATGCCAGCCATTTCACACTGATGCTGGAGATTAAACACAGCTATCAATGCTTTCACAGAAGGTGCTATGACCTACTGGTCCACAGCCTACATCCTTTACTGCTGTTTCTGTTAAACTGTCTATCCAAGCAATGACTGCAGAGTGGGCACTGCCTTCCTACATCAGTAGCAAAGGTCAAGCAATTCCTATCTTGAATGTCAGGAACTGGTTTTTCTATCATGTTTGTGATCTCTAGTATAAATTGAGAAGCAGATTGTGCTCTGGATACTCTTAAGCTTTTTGGATGTTTATTTTAGTTAATTAATCCTGTTGCTTACATTTGCAGGTTAAGGGCTCTTTTTATCATGTGCCAAAATGTAATACCTACCCACAAAAACAATTTAAAATTATATTAATAAATATTTACCAATATTTCAACAACCTGACACAAATGAAAAATTGTGTTCCACATTTGAAAACATCTAAAGGGTAATTCCATTTTAACTCTGTGTGTGTGTGTGTGTGTGTGTGTGTGTGTGTGTGTGTGTGTGTGTGTGTGTGTTCTGGTTATTTGAATGAGAATTGTCACCATAGGTTCATATATTTGAGTTTTGTGAACTGTTTGAGAAGTGTTTAGGAGAAGTTAGGAAGCGTAGCCTCCTTGGGGTAGGTGTGACCTTGGAAGAAGTATGTCAGTTGGGGTGGCCTTTGAGCTTTCAAAAGCTTATGTCAGGCCTAGTCTCTGTCTCTTTGTGTGCCTGCAATTTGTGCATCAGATATGAACTCTCAGCTACTGTGCTATGCTTGCCTGCTTGCCACCATTCTCCCTGCCATGACTAAACCTCTGAACGTGTAAGCAAGCCACCAATAAAGTGCTTCCTTTTATAAGTTGCCTTGGTCATGATGTCTCCTTATAGTAATATAACTGTAACTAAGATTAGTGAACTTCTATGGTAAGAGCTAGTTTTTAATATCATTTATCCCTAAGATATTTAATGCTAATTATCCCTCCAGATATTAAGTCCTCTAGCCTACCCTCACATCCCCACCCCAATTTTACCCACCTTGTTCATTAATCCCCTTAAGCCTTTCCACCACTGCTCTCTCTCCCACCTCACTTGAAAGCTCCCTTTCCCATGGAGACTTTTACTAATTTAATGACCTCTATGTGCATTTCAAATGAAGCATTTATATTTGAAGATCCCAAATTAGCATTCAAATATGAAAGGAGAAAGATTTGTCTTTCTGATTATGAGATACCTTGTTCAGAATTATTATATTCACCTTATCTATTTACTAGTGAATTTTATAATTTTGTTTTCTTACTCTCTGAATGAAATTCTATTGTGTAAATCTACCAAATTTGTATTATCAGTTTATTAGCTATTTTCATTTTTGGTATATTCTGAATAGAGAAGCAATAAACATGGATGTGTATAGTAAGATATAAGTTTTGTAGAGTATATGCCTGAATAATATAGCTCAATTATGTGGCAGATAAATATTTTTAGCTTATTCTTCTTTTTTGTTATATTTCTTTTTTACTTATACATTTATATTATTACACATAAATAAAATAAGCTACATACAGCAAGAAGAACTATGAAGCAATCAGGAATTGTATAAATGTTACATTCATAGTGATTTGGCTATTTGTATTTGGCAAACTCGAGGAAAAAATCTTTCCTATACTGGTGAGATTAAAATTCTGGATGAAAGTCAATATCTACTATATCTCACCTCTGCTGATTTCCACAGTCACTACACCAAGTTACACTTCCACCAGGGTTATATTATACTTTCTGCCCATCCATTCCAGTAGTTTTCATCATGGAGGGGTCTGATCTTATCCATTCTGACTGAGTTCAAGTGGAATCTCAAAGTAGTTCTAATTCGCATTTTCTTGATGACCAAGAATGTTGACTGTTATTTTGAAAAGTTTCACTGCTACTTCTATTTAATTTTTTAAGGAACTCTCTGCTTAAGCTCATGTCTTTAATAGAGTAGTAGAAAATAATTACCACAAAAGCCACTCTCGACCAGGTGCAGAAAATAAGAGCCTGTAGAATACTGAGTCTTAAATAAGAAATTTATATTACATCTTCCCTTCTCAAAGCTCAAGAGTCATTTCAGAGGAGGGGGCAGAAAGATTTTGGTGTTGAGGGAATAGATGAATTAAACAGCAATAACAAAACAAAACAAAACAAAACAGAACAGTGCCCTTCTGATGTAGCATGGTAACAACACAAGTGAACTCA
Source organism: Acomys russatus (assembly GCF_903995435.1). Lineage (NCBI taxonomy): Eukaryota > Metazoa > Chordata > Mammalia > Rodentia > Muridae > Acomys > Acomys russatus. Next base: position 50,706,464 of record NC_067151.1, on the reverse strand, counting down.
CCAGGATTCTCACCAGGATTAAGACAGTATGTCCTGTATAACCCCAAGACATACATACTTAATTCTCATTCTTAACCTGGGGAATATGTATAAACCAGAGAGCTATAATCATCATTAGTGTAGACAGCTTAAAGTAGGTGGAAAGCAAAATGCAGGTAATATGAAAAGGAGGAGAGAACTTTGGATAGAAAGATTCAGTCATGGAGATGAATGAAAGTTGGAAAGTTAGATGCTGCTGGATGTTTCATCAGAATGACAGATCCATGAAAAAGCTATATAGAAACCTATAATCTTCCAACCAAAGAGAAAAATTCAGTTAGAATGATAGAGTTTGCTGTGGACATGAAATATGAGTGGAACAAGGTTTAAGAGAGAAGACTGGAATTTGGAAGAAGAAAAGGTAGGGGTGACTTCACCAAAACTACTATGGATAAATGGAGAGAGAGAGAGAGAGAGAGAGAGAGAGAGAGAGAGAGAGAGAGAGAGAGAGAGAGAGAGAAGGAGGGAGCTTTTAAACAGAAACACCTTGCCTAGGTGAATGATGTTACTCTCAGAAGCCAAGTTATTAAGTGTAAATGTCAGTGCCCAGAAATAATACATCCCAATGTATTGATCAGCAAGGCCTCAGAGGCACCCAGAGTAACAAAAGCTATTTCTGTTACATTTGGTTTCCCATTGAGATACTTTCTTGCCTAAAACACTATTTACTTTGGAAATATTACATATATAAATGAATTTTAAACTTAAACTGGTTAGATTACTTACCGCTGGAAGATGCTATTCAGCATGCTGATGGACAACAATATCAGTGGTCTTGCCTAGAACTGGATTCTGCATAAAACAATACTGACTTGCTAGCAAAATGCGATAATTGATACAATAGTGGTGCTTTCCAACTGAATGTGAGGCCAGCACCACAGGATGTTTTAGGCCTATTCCTGTAACCTTGTCAAAACCCGATGACTAGACATCATAGTTCCCCAAGGACCAATAAACTTACTGTTGTTTTGATGTCAAATTGCGCTCTAAATAGTTATATTATACCCATAGGTTTGTAATGCACCCACCTGTCAGAACGGCTTTATTTTACAATAAACTGTTGTTATTATGGAGATTCTACCTGATCAAAATGCTGAAAAAAATAAGACTGAATGCTCAGCTATGAATCAAAGTTCATAGAACAGGGCGAAAAAAGAACAGGAGACTTCCAGGCTGCAGAGGACAGCTGTGAAATGCTGATGACAGAACATGATATGTTTGGAATGAGTGAATTTATAGTATCTGTAGTTACCTGCATAAGACCTATACAAGATAAAGCCAATCACAATTTCAGAATGAATTAGGAGGGAACACATATGTCCCACCCTCTGGAGTATCTATATTGGTCTTTAATGGCTGTTGAAAAAAGTATAGTTAATCTCTTTTGAGATCATGACTGAATGTAGGTTGTTAAAATACCAGAGGGGAACATAAGGGCAGTAATAATTGGCTCAAGAAGCTATTAATGACAATAAAAAGGAAATGGAACATAAATTTGGTTAGGAGATGGAGTAACAAGTATTAGGATTAGGGGAGGGAGGTCATATATTATATAAATGTGTGAAAATTTCAAAGCATAAAAATTATTAAAATAACTAGTAACTCTCAGCACCTGTTTTGAAGTGCTGCTGCATGGAGCTTCTCAAAGAATGATACTTTTTGACTCCTGTCTGCAAGCAGAGCTGAATATCGTTAATAATGTGAGGGGTTGTTTCTCTCACAAGGGGTGGGCTTTGGGTTGGGACATTGGTTGGTCCTTCCCTCAGTCTCAGCTATATATGCTTTATATTTATGCCTGCACATTGCACATCTTGTAGGTGGGGTGAACTTTGGGTTGAAATCATTGTGGGTGGGTTGGTGTTCCTCTCCCTTTACTGGAAGACCTGAAAATTAAAGGGAGTTGTCCTCAGTCTCTATGGTCCCTGCTACTAGGAGTCTCTGCTAGAGTCCCTCTCATATCCCCCTGGGAGCCTACCATGACTTAGGTCTCCAGCTTGTCATAGAGGTGTCCCTGACAATGGTTTCTTTTTTTCTCTATAGGCCTTTTGTTCACCCGCTCCACCCTCTTTCCCATGTCTGCTCTCCCCACCAAACCCCATATCTCTCTGTTTCCTCTCCTGCTTTGTTCCCTCTCTTCAACCACTACCTCTGCGTAATAGAATAGGCATTTGTGGGAGAGGGAAGGAGGGTGGGGCTTGGAGGAGAGGAGGAATGGGGCTACAGCCAAGATGTAAAGTGAACACATAAATAAATTAAAAATGGTAAGGAACATACAAGAGTCCAAAGAAATGATTCCACCCAAATCCAGCCTAGTGAAGTAACAGTTTAGTAGGATTTCTCACAGAATCATGGGCTTTTACAGACGCTATGCCAGTCAAACACCCACAATGAGGAGGACAAATTGTTTTTAATTCATTATAACTTTTTCAGATTATATCCCCTTGTTTGTGTCTTCCCATTCCCACCCTTCTTTTCCATATATTCCTTCCCATAGGCCTTTGACAGAAGGAAATCTTCTCCCCAACCATGTGACCACAGCCTATCAGGTCTCATGTGGATAGGTTGCTTTCCCTCCTCTGTGTGCAACTGGGGCCTCCTCACAAAGGGGAAGTGATTAAATCAAGGGCACCAGAGTTCATGTCTGAGACAATCTCTGCTCTCCCCATACTGTAGAGAATGAGCTATCCATTGGCTAGATATGAATAGTGGGGTCTAGCTTTAATGTATGTATTGTCCTTGGTTGGGACAGTAGTTTGTGCAGGCCCCAATGGGTCCAGATCTGCCATCCTTGATGGTTTCCTTGTAGGGCTTCTGAACCCTCTGGATCCACCCATTCCCCATTCTTCCATACCACTTTCACCTGGAGAAGGACCCCATGAAACTAAAAACCTTTTGTAAGGCAAAGGATACTATCAACAGAACAAAGCAACAGCCGGCAGACTAGGAAAAGATATTCACTAATTCTATATCCAGCAATGGGCTAATTTTCAAAATATATAAATAACTCAAGAAATTAAACAGAACCAAACCAAATAACCCAATTAAGAAATTGGTTTCAGAGCCAAACAGAATTCTCAACAGAGAAATACCGAACGGCTAACAAACACTTAATGAAACTCTCAATGTCCTTAGTCATCAGGAAAATGCAAATCAAAATGACTCTGAAATTCCATCTTACTCTTGTCAGAATGGCTAAGATAAAAAAAAAAATAAAGTGACAGCACATATTGGAGAGGATATACAGAAATGGGAACACTCTTCCATTGTTGATGGGAGTACAAACTTGTACAACCACTTTGGAAATCAATCGTGCTTTCTCAAAAAATTGGGGATAGTGCTACATCAATACCCAGCTATACCACTCATTGGCATATACCCCAAAGATGCTGCACCATATAACAAGGACATTTGCTCAACTATGTTCATAGCAGCTTTGTTCATAATAACAAGAATCTGGAAACAACATAGAATTCCCTCAATCCAACCAAAGAATGAGTAAAGAAACAATTGAATACTACTCAGTTATTAAAACCAAGAAAATCTTGAAATTACGCAAATGGATGGAATTAGAAATTATCATTCTCAGTGAGGTAACCCAGACCCAGAAGGACATGCATGGTATATATACTCACTTATAAATGCATATTAGCTCAACACAGATGTCTTCTGAGAGTCTTGACTCAGTTGGGGATCGGGACAGATGCTGGGACTCACTGCTAGATTCCATGTTCTTTCTTCTTACTGTTGGGATCTCATCTGGCTTAGAACCATGCACTTCCAGTGTATACTGCCAAGATAGCTTTAAATTCATTTGTGCTTTGGCCTTGGTGTGCTCAGAAGATCTTGTTCTTCTGGTGTCTTCCTTCCTGTGTGACTATTAAATTTTCTGCCTCCTCCTCTTCAGGGTAACCCGAGCCATGAGGGATGGCAACATCCCAAATACAACTGAGTGTTCTAAGGTCTTTCACTCTCTGTTCTTTGGCCTGTTTAAGTTTGCATCCCTTCTCTTCTACTGAAGGAAGAAGCTTTTCTGGGAAGGCTGAGCAAGACACTGATGAGTGAGTAGATCAGAATGTCTTTAGGAGACTCTTCATTGCTACATTCCTTTAGTAGAACAGTAGCATTTGTTTTCTGCCTAGGTCTACTTCCTATCTAGACTCAGATTCTTAACCACCCAAGCAGTGTGGGACATGGACTCCACTTCATGGAGCAGACATTAAAACCCATCAGGTAGTGTTTGGTTACTCCAGGAACTTAAAATGAACATGTTAAACACAATGTTTATTTATTCATTTATTGTGTACACAGTGTTCTGCTTTCATGTATGCCTGGGCGCAAGAAGAGGACACCAAATCACAGTATAGATCATTGTAAGCCACCATATGGTTGCTGGGAATTGAACTCAGGAACACTGAAAGAGCAACCAGTGCTCTTAACCTTTGAGCCATCTCTCCAGCTCCCAAATACAATAATTCTTCACATATTCTATGTGATAAAATTATTTTTAGGGAATCTTTGTAGTATTATTTCTTGAATTTCAGTGTAAATTGGAAAGCTGTATTATTGTTTAGTGAGTTTAATGAAGTAGGGAATGAATGAAATTTGTCCTTGGGAAATACTCATGATTTAAGATTAAACAGAAGAAGACTGTTTATAAAGACATCGTTATAAAAACCATCCATTCTGCCTTTGAGAAATGTCATGCCTTCCTCCCTTCCCTGCATGCTGTCATTGAGAGCATCGGCAGTTAGAATGGAAGAAGAAGACAAATAGAACTGTGTAGAAGGATATAAATATTATAGCACAGAGAAAAGAAATGGGAGTGAGCACAAGCACAGCGTTTGTAATCACCAAGAATGGTGCTAGATGTGAGGGCAGAGGCTGTCAGGGTGGCAGAGCTAAGGTAGAATAATAGAAACATTTTCGTTCTGACTTTCTGCCTTTGTCCTTTCTAGGTAAAAATGTCCGTAAATCAAGCATAGGACTTTTATAAAAAAAAAAAATGGGTCTTCTTCTGGTTTTTAAATTTTGTTTGTTTGTTTCTCATATAATATTTCTTGGCTACAGTTTTCCCCTCCCTCTACCCCAGAGCTAATAGGTCTATGACTATAGCATAATATCATTTGGAGTCCCTTTATCACTTTTTTTTTTTAAAGACTACTAGTATTTGGTTTTACCATAGGTCTCTGTCATATCTAGTCAAGCAAGCTGTGTGTAGGTTCTATTTCATGGAGTAGGCCTTAAGGCAAGTCCGGTCCTCTATAAGGATAGTGTTTCTATTACCTGCTAACCCATCTCTCCAATACTATGGCCTGAAGTGTGTCGTTGTTGTTGTTGTTGTTAGCTTTTATTTTCTACTTTGCATATAGCCAGCAGTTTGAAAAGAGCCTCACATTATCTTCTTAAGAAATATTTAATTAAATGAATTAACAAAATGACAAAAACTATACAGCGAAGGAATATTTGGAAGATGAAGTAAGCAGAGTAGTTATGTAAGCAAACTCCTATCTTGAGCCAAGTCACCAATAAGTATAGCACTCAATCATTTCTGAAGTAAAAGTCATGCCAAAACTTTACAATTTTATTTTTGTTTATTCCTCCGTAGATTGATAAGCTGAGAACTGCAATACTATATCAGCTGCCTGTGTTCCTCATAGTAGACAATAGGCAGCATTTATTAATTTATTTGAGTTAAATATGTAGAAACATTCTACCCTGCCAGATTGAATAGGGGTCATCCTGGACTCTGAAACAACATCAACAAAATTGCAGTGCTGCTACTTTTAAATTTTCTGCAAAACAGATAATATTAGGAAGATGTGCCTGTGCTTTTAATACTTTGACAAAGACACTAATTTGATCTCTTAAATGTTTTCCTTCCTAATCCCATTACTTGAGGCAAGCATCACAACCTGTCTTGTCAGACAGCTGTTTCCACCCACTGCTTGTCAGCCTCTCAGGAGATGGTGGCTGTGCAGAGAAGGAGCAGTGACACTGATAATTTAATCAGTTGGTTCTGAAAATTGCCTCTTCTAACATAGTACAGGTTCCTTGCAATGAAAGTCTTGTGCCGCAGTAGCTTCAGCTACAATTTGATTTGTGTAGATAAAATGTTATCTATATGAACCAACAGAGAAAGATAAGAAAACACTACACAACACAAGCAGACAAACACACCTTAACAATAATACCAGGCTGCACGGGATACACAATACAGAGCCTTAAAACATTCTCATTCTTTCACGTTCAAAACAAACATGTAATTTCATGGATGATGGCTTTGTCAGAATTCTACATAAAGGCAAGAACAAATATGTGCACGTTTGTTACATGTAAAGAGGCGTTTCTGGCTTCCACACTTTCCTGACACCCCCTTGCTGTTGATATAATAGACATTAAGACATAAGCTCAATTCAGTTAAAGCTGAACTTGAAATTTGTTTTAAAATTCAGGTACTTTCTTGTCATGCTGACAAACTTTTTTTTTTTACTTTTATTTTTTATTATTTTTTATTTTTTTATTAATTTATACTTGTTACATCTCAATGTTTATCCCATCCCTTGTATTCTCCCATTCTTCCCTCCGTCCCATTTTCCCTATTACTCCCCTCCCCTATGACTGTTTCTGAAGGGGATTACCTCCCCCTGTATATGCTCATAGGGTATCAAGTCTCTTCTTGGTAACCTGCTGTCCTTCCTCTGAGTGCCACCAGGTCTTCCCCTCCAGGGGACATGGTCAAATGTGAGGCACCAGAGTACGTGAGAAAGCCATATCCCACTCTCCACTCAACTGTGGAGAATGTTCTGACCATTGGCTAGATCTGGTTAGGGGTTTAAAGTTTACCGCCTGTATTGTCCTTGGCTGGTGCCTTAGTTTGAGCGGGACCCCTGGGCCCAAATCTGCCTATCATAATGTTCTACTTGTAGGTTTCTAGGACCCTCTGGATCCTTCTACTTTGCCATTCTCCCATGCTTCTCTCATCTAGAGTCCCAACAGGATGTCTTCCCGTCTGTCCCAGTTTCCTGGTAAGTGAAGGCTTTCGTGGGACATGCCCCGTTGGCTAGTATGCAGATATAAGTGAGTATATACCATTTGAATCTTTCTGCTTCTGGGTTAACTCACTCATTATGATCATTTCTAGCTCAATCCATTTATCCACAAATTTCGGGAATTCCTTGTTTTTAATAGCTGAGTAGTATTCCATAGTGTATATGTACCACAGTTTCTTTATCCATTCTTCTACTGATGGACACTTAGGCTGTTTCCATGTTCTGGCTATTATGAATAAGGCTGCTATGAACATGGTTGAGCAAATTTTCTTGTTGTGTGCTGGAGCATCTTCTGAGTATATTCCAAGGAGTGGAATAGCTGATTCTTGAGGAAGCCCTATTCCCATTTTTCTGAGATAGCACCAGATAGATTTCCAAAGTGGCTGAACTAGTTTGCATTCCCACCAGCAATGAAGGAGTGTTCCTCTCTCCCCACATCATTGCCCATGCTGACAAATTTGGTTTTTTTTTTTTTTTTTTTTGGTTTTTTTTTTTTTGGTTGTCGAGACAGGTTTTCTCTGTGTAGCCTTAGCTGTCCTGGACTCACTTTGTAGACCAGGCTGGCCTCGAACTCACAGTGATCCGCCTGCCTCTGCCTCCCAAGTGCTGGGATTAAAGGCGTGCGCCACCACGCCCGGCTTCTGACAAACTTGTTATTCCCAGAATGTGGGAAATTTTGGAAGGATGATCATGAGTTCAAGGCTAACCTCAACTGTATAACAAGAACCATGAGGTCCTCATGCATGCCCACTGTGATACTGAATTACTGGAATATTTTCCTCATGATAGAATGATTCAGTTAACATTTATTTTCTGTAACTCTTCAATATTTTAAAACATTATCTTTGTGACATATATAAATGTATGTGAAATGTAAATTTAAAATGTATAATGTGTGTAAAAATGCATGTTATTTATAGTTTCCTTTTAAATAAGGTAAAATGCTGAGTAAATGCCTACACAGGCAAAATTTTTCATACAAATTATCTGAGTTTCTGAGTTCAAACAATTTTAGATTGTATATTTTCCTTCAACTTTTTCAAATATTTCTTTTTGTTGTTTTCTTGTAAATAGATTTTTTTTCTCACCTAATGTATACTGTTTAAAGCTTCCCTTTCTCTATCCCTCCAATTCCTTCCCACCTCCCTTTCCATTCAGACGTCCACCCTTTCTGTCTCTCATTGGAAACAAACAGTTCCAATTGATAGTAATAAAATAAACTACACTAAGGTAAAACAAAGTCTAACACATCAGAATGTGAAGAAAAACAGGGAAAAGAGCCCCCTAAAAGGCAAAAGAAACAGATGCAGAGACCCACTCATTAGTGTAGGTATGAATACTATAAAAACAGTAAACTGGAATGCGTAATATATATGCAAAGGACCTGTAGGGTAAAAAATACCTGTATGGTAAAAGAGACAATAAAAAATTTAATATATATATATATATATTTTTTCAATGTAAAACCTCTGATATGACATTATGAGACACGGAACCTCCAAAGATGCCATAGATTTTGTTTTCTTTTGGGCATCTACTGCTGGACATGCTGCTTACCCTTAAGAGTAGTCTGTTTCCTCAGTCCCTTGAAAAAAAAGTAAATTCTAATTTGCAAGTGGTTATCAATTGAAGATAGTCATTTGGGTTATAAATAGGAGATTGTGTTCACTTCTTCTTTTAGCTGTAGGATTATATCTGCTGCAGGCCTGTGTAGACCTTTGTGCATGCTGTCATCAGTCTCTGTGAATTCATATGTGTGTCTATCTTGTTTTATTTACCTGGAGTCCTCCATGCCCTCTGGGTCTTACAGTCTGCCGAACTTCCTTTTTGTGAGTTTTCCTGAGTCCTGAGGGCAAGGATTTGATGGTGAAATCCCATTCAGGGTTGAGTGTTGTAAGGGCTCTAACTCTTTACCTATTGTCTGCCTCTGGGCCTCTATTTTTTTTTTTTTTTTTTTTTTTTTTTTTTTTTTTTTTTTTTTATCTGTTGCAGGAGGAACCTTCTTTGCTGATGGCTGAGCAAGGCACTGATCTATAGCAAAATGTCACTAGGAGTTATTTTATTGTTAAGCTATTTTAGTAGGCTGGTAGAATTTAGTTTTCTCCTAGGTCTTTGGGTTATCTAGGCACAGGTTCTTAGGCCCCCCCAACAGGGTTGGATATGGATACTCATCTTTCATCTTGAGGAGTGGTCCTTAAGTCAAGTCTGGTATTGGTTGGTTACTCCCAAAAGCTTTGTGCAACCTTTATACCAGTATATCTTGCAGGCAGGACATAATTGCTCATCTACGAGTTTGTGGCATGGTTGGTGTTTATGTTTCTTTTTGGGGAGTCTGCAGAGTATTTTCTGTTCCAGTAGTGGTGAAGGCCCTATGGAGACACCAGGTTGACTTCTATATGACTTCTATATGTTCCATGTGTTTTGTAGGTGTTGTCTTAAGAATAGGGCTTTTTCTCAATTTGTGGTGAGCAACCTGTCTTCTTGACAACAGCTTGGATTTTTGTAGGTTCCCATGGGGAAAAATGTTTTCCAATAGCTCAATTCACTTCTCAGAATTGGAGGCTTCATTTGGTGACAAGAGAGGCCCACTTGGGGTTCTATCTTTACCATTAGTTGACAATTTCATTTAGATCACCTTCATATTTGTACATATTTTAGCAAGCTCCTACTATCCTAGGTTTCCATTCCTCTCTTGAAAACACCCTTAATTTCAGCTGTCTTTCTTCATTTTCTCCCCTTTTCCCCCTGTTCGAACTCCCTCTCTACAGGATCCTCCCATTGCATTAACCCTACCCTTCCCACACATTCATAACTATCTATATTCCTTTCCTAGGGAGATCTATTTGTCCCTCCTAATACCTTACGTTTTACCAAATATCTGTAGTTTTATGGATTGTAGCTTGGTTATCAATGACTTAAAAACTAATACCTGCATAAGCAGATATTACCATATTTATCTTTCTGTGTCTGGGTTACATATTCAAAAGGTTTTTTTTTTTCCTAGTTAACTTCCATTTACTTGTGAATTTCATAATTTCAATTTTAAGTGACTAATATTCCATTATTTAATGGAGCAACAATTTTTTAAAATCTATTTTTGTTAAGTGAACTGTAGGTTGTTTCCAGTTCCTGGCTACTACGAATATAGAGGAAATTGTGCTATGTTTCTGTGAGAGGATGAAGTGTTTTATGGGTATATGCTCATAAATGGTGTAGCTGGATTTTTTTAAAGATTTATTTATTTATTTATTTATTTATTTATTATGTATACAGTGCTCTGCCTACATGTACACCTCCAGGCCAGAAGAGGGCACTATGCCATATTACAGACAGTTGTGAGCCACCATGTGGTTGTGGGGAATTGAACTCAGGACCTCTGGAAGAGCAGTCAGTGCTCTTAACCTCTGAGCCATCTCTCCAGCCCGTGTGGCTGGATCTTGAAGTAGATCTATTCCCATCATCCCGAGGAACTGCTACAATGACTCCGTAGTGACTGTCTAAATTTGTAGTTCTACCAGCAAAGCATGAGTGTTGCCCTTACTCCATATCCTCCCCAGCATGAGGAATAAATTGTTTTATTAATTCTAACTATTTAGACTGGTGTAGAAGGAAATATCAAAGTAGGTTTAATTTGCATTTTACTGATGGCAAATGATGTTGAACATTTCAATAAGGTGTCTCAGCCATTGGAGTTTAGGTACTCTGTAGATCCATACCCTATTTTAGTTTGGGTTATTTGTTTTCTTGATATCAATTGCTTGTGTTGATTTATATTTTGGATATTAGTCCTCTATCAGATGTGTAGTTTGTAAAAATCCCTTGCAACCCCCTCTCCCATCTAGTTCCCACCATCCGTCTACTTAAGATGTCTATTTTATTTCCTTTTCTGAGTGAGATTCAGTCTACCTCCCTTTGGCCCTCCTTGGTTTCTTCTGGTCTATGGATTGTGGTATGGCTATCCTGTATTATATGAATAATATCCACTTGTAAGTTAGCGTGTACAGTGTGTGTCTTTCTGGATCTGGAATACCTCACTTAGGATATTTTACAGCTCCATCCATATGCCTGCAAACTGTACGACGTCTTTGCTTTTGATAACTGAGTAGTATTCCATTGTGTAAAATGTGCCACATTTTCATTGTCCATTCTTCTGTTGAGGAACAGCTGTGTTGTTTCCAGTTTTATATGTTGAATTACATTTATCATTTTGCACATGTTGATGCATTCCTGTATCTCTGGGATGATGCCAACTTCATAAAGTTGGATAAACTTTTTGATTTGTTATTGGATTTGGTTTGCAAATATTTTATTGAGAATTTTTGCACCTATGTTCATGATTTGTCTGTATTTTCCTTTTTTTATTGGGTATTTGCATGGTTTGAGTATCAGGGTAACTGTGGCCTCACAAAATGAAGTAGACAGTGTTCCTTCTGTTTCTATTTTATGGAATAATTTGCAAAACGTTATGTTCAACTTTTCTTTAAAAATATAATTCTTCACTAAAACTATCTGGTCCTGGACTCTTTTTCTAATAACTACTTCTATTTCACTATGTTGTATGATACCGACCATAGGAAACTGCTCAGGTACAGGTTTCAGCAAATAGAAAGTGTTCATTAGCTTCCCCACACCTACACTGTGAGTTCAGAGTCCCACAGAACATTTCTCCATGTAACCCAGAGCTTTTCTTAGGGTGAGCCTTTAAACCAGAAATCAAACCAAACCAAACCAAAGAACAACAAAAAGAACAAAAACAAAAGGCAAACAAATTCTGACTTACACTTCCTTTAACAAGAGTAGTTCATCAGAAGCAAAAACCAAAGTTGTAGTATTTAGAACATTTCTTAGAGTTATGGGCTTTGCTGGATCAGGTTTTTTTTTTTTTTTTTTTTTTTTTTTCATTTTGGCAGTGTATAGGTGATACTATGTGCTGCCTTTCATGGCCTTAATGATACTTTCATCAGGATTCACTTGCACTAAGGTCTGCAGTCTTGTTACAAACAGGAGTTATAGGCCTGTTTCAATTGCTTATCTGATCTTGATTTAACTTGATAAGTGGTAGGCATCAAGAAAATTATCCGGATTCCAAAATGGCGCCAACCATTAAGCCACATATCTGATCTACTCCGTGGAGACCAGAGACATAAGAGAAGCAACAGATTGCTGGACTTTGAGAACTGTAGGTGAGTGGGGCCCCAAAGGCCACAGACCAAACAGGGGGCCTACCCCCCTGGGTCAAGCAACATCCCGGATGTGCTAAACGCACTCCCCAAACTCTGAAACGGAATCCACATGCAAACTGCAGCCTGTATATAAAGCACAGACTCGCTGTTTGGGGAGGGGTTTTTTCAGAGTCCCCAGCCAGAGGAGTCTCAGTGAAGAGGGTGAATCTGCCCTAGGATTCCTCCTTCCACACCACCCTAAACTGTAGAGGTCACCCGCCTAGGCCGACTGAAAAAACAGGCGGTGGGACCCAACAGAGACAGTTATAGTGGGACTACAGCTCGCTGGCCATCCAGGGCCAAACTTAACACCAATCACAGGGGACTGAGCCTGCAAACAGCGGCAGTGAGAAATCAGCTTGAACTGCTTCCACAGACCCATCGGGAGACGTGGGTCTTGCCTAGAGGTATAACTGAACTTATTAGCCCTGCGGGAAGACCTGGTTCTGCAGGCTTCTGCCAGAGCTCTGCAACCCTATTGTTCCTACCCAGCCGCAAGGCACTGGTTCTATGCTCCCCACTCCCCGAATGAGAGAGCCCAGCTGGAGATCCTGGCCCAAGCAAGGCCGGTACTCTCACATTATCGGGAGATGAGAAGTGAATGGGTCATGTTTGCAGAGTCTAATTGCTGTCCTAGAGTGTGAAGGGACCAGCATACCCCGGCGGGAAGATTTGGTTCCGCAAGCGGCCGCCAGAGCGTTGCAGCACCAGTCTTACGAACCGCTCAGCTGCAAGGCCCTGGCCCTGTGCTCCCTGCTCCCCGAATGAGAGAGCCCAGCTGAGCTGGTCCTGCTCTCCCTGCTCCCCGAACAAGAGAGGCCAGCAGGAGATCCTGGCCCGAGCAAGGCAGGCACTCTCACATTATCGGGAGACGAGACATGGATGGGTCATTTTTGCAGTGTCTAATTGCTGACCCAGAGTGTGAGAGGACCAACATACCCTGGCGGGAAGATTTGGTTCCGTGAGTGGCCGCCAGAACTCTGCAGAGCCATTCTTACTAACCGCCCAGCCGCAAGGCCCTGGCCCTGCGCTCCCTGCTCCCTGAACGAGAGAGCCCAGTGGAGATCCTGGCCTGAGCAAGGCAGGCACTCTCACTTTATTGGGAGATGAAAAGAGGGTCTTGCTTGCAGTGCCTAATTGCTGACCAAGAGCAACCTTGGTCCCTCCAGGCATATAGTACTGGGAGAGGTTGGGCACTGCTACAGGATATAGAGGCAGAGATAAAAGACAGCTACACCCCCAGAAGATCTGATCTACCTGGGGTCTTGACTACAAATCCACAGGAAGGACAGACAGCTAGGATCAACCTACTCAGCCAGAACGTTTGTGTGAGGACCTTATTCTAGGTCCCAAGACTGCTGATCTGAATTACAGCAGTAAAGTCCAAACAGATATCTACTTTGGCTGGCTCAGCCTGGAGCCCAGGGAGCAGAGGAAAATCACTGGGAGTGAAGCCGGATCACCTACCTGTTCCAAAAAAATACCCCCTGATCCACCTATAATCAGTCATCAATTAACCTCTCTCAACCAGCGAAGGTCACTACAAAATACCTTCCAACCTCAGAACCATCAAAATGACAAGAGGACAGTGAAAGAATGCTATCAAAAACCAAAACAGTTTGGCATCTCCGGATCCCAACATTCCCAATGAAAACAACCTAGAGAACCTAACAGCAATGGATATGCAAGAAAATGACATCAAGTCCTTAGTAAAGAAGATGATAATGGAAGAAACAAATAAAATCTGTAAACAAATGCAGGAGGAGGCAAACAAGAGGGCTGAAGAGTTAAAAGAGTCATATAAAGGAGGCACTTGAAGAATTTCAGAAAAATATAAATAACCAGATGATGGAAATCATTAAAACAGTACAAGACATGAAGATAAAAATGGAAGCTATGATGCAGGAACACACAGAAGAAAAACATGATCAAGAGTCTGCAAAGAGGAAAGCAAGCATCTCAGAGGTTGCCTTATCTAACAGATTGCAAGAAATGGAAGAACGAATATCGGGACTTGAAGATACAATCGCAGAACTGGAAACAACCATTCAGGGAAATGCTAAATCTGAAAAGTTCCTAACACAGACCATTCAAGAACTAAAAGACCACATGAAAAGACGAAACTTGGATAATAGGGATACAGGAAAGAGTGGACAGCCTACTCCACAGCCCAGAACACATCTTTAATCAAATAATGGAGAAAATTTTTCCCAATTTGAAGAGAGAGATGCATACGAGCATACAAGAGGCCTACAGAACACCAAATAGAATAGACCTGAAAAGAAAATCTTCCTGCCACATAATAATAACAACACAAAATATACAGAACAAGGAAAAAATAGTGAAAGCGGCAAGAGCAAAACAAGCCGAGTAACATATGAAGGCACACCTATCAGAATTACTCCTGACTTCTCAGCAGAGACCATGAAAGCCAGAAGGGCCTGGACAGAGGTGCTGCAAACCCTAAGAGAACACAAGATACCAGGCAAGACTACTATATCCAGCAAATTATCAATAACCATTGACAGAGAAGACAAGTTATTTCATGACAAAACCAAATTCAAACAGTACCTAGCCACAAATCCGGCTTTACAGAAGCTATTAGAAGGAAAACTCCACCCCAACTGGTCAAACTACAACCAAAACTACATAGGAAATAGGTAAATATACCATTGCAAAATCACAACCTCACAAATCTCGACTGTTAGAAATACCAAAATGAAGGGGACTTACCAATCACTAGTCATTAATATCTCTCAATGTCAATGGTCTCAACTCTCCAATAAAAAGACACAGACTAATGGAATGGATGCATAAACATGACCCAACATTCTTTTGCATTCAAGAAACACACCTCAACCACAAGGACAGACATTGGCTCAGAGTAAAAGGTTGGGGAAAAATATTCCAAGCAAATAGTCACAAGAAGCAAGCTGGGGTAGCCATTCTAATATCTAATAAAATAGACTTTCAACCAAAATTAATCAAACGAGATGAGGATGGTCACTTCGTACTTGTCAATAAAGTTCAAAAGTCAACCAAGAAGACATCACAATTTTGAACATCTATGCTCCGAATACAAGGGCCCCCACATTTGTAAAAGAGTTATTAACAAAGCTTGACCCACTCATTGATACCCACACATTAATAGTGGGAGACTTCAACACCCCTCTTTCACTCAAGGATAGGTCTTTGAATCAAAAAATAAGCCGGGAAATAACCTCATTAACCAATGTCATGAATCAAATGGATCTAACAGATATCTACAGAACTTTCCACCCAAATGCAAAGGATTATACCTTTTTCTCAGCACCCCCTGGAACGTTCTCTAAAATTGATCACATAGTTGGTCATGAAGCAAACCTCATAGATACAACAAGATTGAAATAATACCTTGTATCTTATCAGATCACCATGGTCTAAGGCTGGACTTCAACAACAACAGAAATAACAAAAAGCATACTAACACATGGAAACTAAACAACTTTCTACTTAACGACACATGGGTCATGGAAGAAATAAGGGAAGAAATAAAAGACTTCCTGAAATTCAATGAAAAGGATGGAACAACATACCCAAATTTGTGGAACACATTGAAAGCAGTGCTAAGAGGAAAATTCATAACACTAAGCGCCTTCAAAAAGAAAAAGGAATCATCCCACATAAACAACCTAACAACACATCTGGAAGCTCTAGAAAAAAAAGAAGCAGAAACACCCAAGAGGAGTAGATGACTAGAAATAATCAAACTCAGGGCTGAAGTCAATAAATTAGAAACAAAGAGAACAATCCAAAGAATCAACAAAACCAAGAGCTGGTTCTTTGAGAAAATTAACAAGATAGACAAACCGTTAGCCAATCTAATCAAAAGACAGAGAAACATTATCCAAATTAACAAAATCAGAAATGAAAAGGGAGACATAACAACAGACACCGAAGAAATACAAAGAATTGTAATGCCTACTTTAAAGGCATTTATGCCACAAAATTCGAAAATTTAAGGGAAATGGACAAATTTCTCGACCGATTCCATTTACTGAAATTGAACCAAGTCCAGATAAAAAAATTAAATAGCCCTATTTCACCTATAGAAATAGAAGCAACCATTGATAGTCTCCCAACCAAAAAAAGCCCAGGGCCAGCTGGTTTCAGTACAGAATTCTACCAGACCTTCAAAGAGGAGCTAATACCAATACTATTCAAGCTATTCCAAAAGATAGAAATGGACAGAATATTACCAAATTCCTTCTATGAGGCCACAGTCCCATTGATAGCTAAACCTCACAAAGATCGAACAAAAGAAGAGAATTTCAGACCAATTTCTCTTATGAACATTGATGCAAAAATATTCAACAAAATTCTCACAAAGCGAATACAACAGCATATCAAAGACATCATTCACCATGACCAGGTAGGCTTCATTCCAGGCATGCAGGGATGGTTTAACATATGGAAATCCATCAATGTAATCCACCATATAAACAAACTGAAAGAGAAAAACCACATGATCATCTCTTTAGATGCAGAAAAAGCATTTGACAAAATCCAACACCCATTTATGTTCAAAGTTCTGGAGAGATCGGGAATACAAGGCACTTATCTAAACATAATAAAGGCCATATACAGCAAACCAACAGCCAACATTAAATTAAATAGAGAGATACTCAAGGAAATTCCTCTAAAATCAGGAACCAGACAAGGCTGCCCCCTGTCCCCTTATCTCTTCAATATAGTTCTTGAAGTTCTAGCCAGAGCAATAAGACAGCAAAAGGAGACCAAGGTGATCCAAATGGGAAAGGAAGAAGTCAAATTATCCTTATTTGCAGATGATATGATAGTGTATATTAGTGACCCGCAAAATTCCACCAGAGAACTTCTACAGCTGATAAACACCTTCAGCAAATTGGCAGGATACAAAATAAACTCAAAAAAGTCAGTAGCTTTCCTGTATACAAATGACAAACAGGCAGAGGAAGAAATTAGGAAAACTACTCCCTTCACGATAGACACAAACAATATAAAATATCTAGGAGTAACTTTAACCAAGCAAGTGAAGGACTTATTCGAAAAAAACTTCAAACCTCTGAAGAAAGAGATTGAAGATGACATGAGAAGATGGAGGGATTTACCTTGTTCGTGGATTGGGAGAATCAACATAGTAAAAATGGCCATCTTACCAAAAGCAATTTACAGATTCAAAGCAATCCCTACCAAAATACCTACAAATTACTTTGGAGATATTGAAAGATCAATTCTCAAATTCATATGGAGAAATAAACAAACCCAGAATAGGAAAAACAATCCTATACAACAAAAGATCCTCCAGAGGAATCTCCATACCCGATCTCAAGCTGTACTACAGAGCAACAGTACTTAAAACAGTATGGTACTGGCAAAGCAATAGGGTGGTGGATCAATGGAATCGAATCGAAGACCCAGAGATGAATCCACACACATTTGCTCATTTGATTTTTGACAAAGAAGCCAAATCTATTCAATGGAAAAAGGATAGCATCTTCAACAAATGGTGCTGGTCTAACTGGATGTCTACATGTAGAAAAACGCAATTAGACCCTTATTTGTCACCATGCACTAAACTCAGGTCCAAGTGGATTAAAGACCTCAACTTAAAACCAGAGACATTAATTCAGTTAGAGGAAAAAGTGGGGAAGAGCCTGGAACATATTGGCACAGGAGACAACTTCCTGAATAGAACACCAACAGCCCAGGCCTTAATGTCAACAATTAATAAATGGGACCTCATGAGGTTAAGAAGCTTCTGTAAGGCAGGAGACACTGTCAAGAGAACAAAACAACAGCCTACAGAATGGGAAAAGATCTTCACCAACCCTTCATCTGACAAAGGTTTACTATCCAAATTATATAAAGAACTCAAGAATTAAACACCACAAAACCAAACAACCCAATTGCGAAATGGGGCTTGGAAATTAACAGAGAATTCTCAACAGAGGAATATCAAATGGCCGAGAAACACTTAAAGAAATGCTCGTCCTCATTAGTCATCAGAGAAATGCAAATCAAAACGACACTGAGATTCCATCTTACACCCATCAGAATGGCTAAGATCAAAAAACTCAAATGACACCACATGTTGGCGAGGATGTGGAGAGAGAGGAACACTCCTTCATTGCTGGTGGGAATGCAAACTAGTACAACCACTTTGGAAAGCTATCTGGCGCTTACTCAGAAAAATGGGAATAGGGCTTTCTCAAGACCCAGCCATCACACTCCTTGGAATATACCCAGAAAATGCCCTACCACATAACAGGGACATATGCTCAATCATGTTCATAGCTGCTCTATACATAATAGCCAGAACATGGAAACAGCCTAAGTGTCCCTCAGTAGAAGAATGGACTAAGAAACTGTGGTATATTTACACGATGGAATACTACTCAGCTATTAAAAACGAGGAATTCCCGAAATTTGTGGACAAATGGATTGATCTAGAAATTATCATAATGAGTGAGTTCACCCAGAAGCAAAAAGAGACAAACGGTATATACTCACTTATATCAAAACACTAGTCCAAGGGTTACGTACCATGAAAAACTTTACTTACCAAGAAAGTGGGTCAGAGGAGAGGATATCCGATTGAGACTTTAGGCAAGAGTAGCATGGAAGAAAGAGGAAATAGTAGGACCCACAGGGTCCTGGAAACCTACAAGAAGAACTTTATGACAGGCAGATCTGGATCCTGGGGTCCTCCTCAAACTAAGGCACCAGCCAAGGAGAATTTAGGCAGTAAGCTTCGAACTCCTACGAAGACCTAGCCGACGAACAGGATATTCTCCACCGTTGAGTGGAGAGTGAGATATGACTCTCACACGAACTCTGGTGCCCCTTTTCTGACCATGTCCCCAGATGGGAGACCTGGTGGCACTCAGAGGAAGGATAGCAAGTTACCAAGAAGAGACTTGATATTCTGAGAGCATATATAGGGGGAGGAGGTCTCCCTCAGTTACAGACATATGGGAGGGGAGAAGGGGAGAAATAGGAGGGAGGAAAGAATGGGAGGAAACAGGGGAAGGGCTAACAATCGAGATATAATATGAATAAATTAATAAAAAAGATAATAAAAAAAATTATCCATTTCTTTTGATTTACTAGTATGGTAGAGAAAGTATTTCCCTGTGATTCTCTGGATCACCTCAGTGTCCTTGTCATGTCCTGTCTTTGATCTCTAATTTTGTTAATTTGGATCTTGTCTTTCAGCTGCCTTTTAGTTATTTTAGTTAAGTGTTTGTTAATTTACTGATTTCTCAAAAAGTAAAATCAACTCTTTGTTTTATTGTTTCTATTGCTTTTTTGTTCTATATTGCTGATTTTATGCCTGAGTTTGACTTTTCTTTCTTACCAATCCTTATGGATGTGACTTTTCTTTTTACTCTAGATCAATGGTTCTCAACCCTCCTAATTCTGAAACCCTGTAATTCAGTTGCTCATCTTTTGATGACATGCGACCACAAAATTATTTTTGTTGCTACTTCATAACTGCAATTTTCCTACTGTTATTAATCAAAATCTAAATATCTGTGTTTTCTCACATTCTTAGGCAACCCCTGTGAAAATGTAATTCAATCTTCAACAGGGTAACAACCCATAGGTTGAGAACCATTGTTCTAGAGCTTTCAGGTATGCTTTTAAGTTACTGGTATAAGACTTCTTCACTTTTTAAAATGTAGGCACTTAGTGCTATGAACGTGCATCTTTGAACCACCTTCATTGCATCCAATAAGTTTGAGTATATTGGTTAATTTTATTTGTTAACATATTTTTAAAATTTCTATCTTGACTCCTTTTTTAAAATTCAATAGGGAGTTGTTTAGTTTCTATCAATTTATAAGTTTTTGGGTTTTTTTTTTAAGGCATCCAGCTATTTAACTGTGGTAGTCAGAAATAATGCAGGTGTTATTTTATTTTTTTATATTTGAGTATGTAATAAATTTTGGATAACATTCCATGAAACACTGACAAAAAGGTATATTATTTTGTGTTTGTAAATACCTGTTAGGTGCATTTGGTTCACAATGTCAGTTTAACATTTGTCTAATGATCTATCTTTTGGTGAGAGTAGGGTATTAAAGTCTTCCAATATCAGAGTGTGAGTATAAATACTTGATTTAATCTGTAATAGTGTTCTTTTATGAACCTCAGTGACTTTTTGTTTGGTTTATAGATTTTATGAATTAAATGTCCCCTTGGTGGATTTCCCCTTTGATCACTGTGTTGTGTCCTTCCCTCTGTCCTTCGATCATTTTTTTATGTGAAATCTAGTAGGTCAGATGCTAAAATGTCTCCACTAGCTTGTTTCTTAAGTTCATTTGTTTGGAATGTGCCCCCCCCCAGGTTATATCTATCCCTGCTATTAATATGTATTTGCTTTGATGCAGCAAAAGAATGAATCTTGCTTTCATACCCATTTGGCTACTCTGTGTCTTTTTATTGGGAAATGGAGACCACTGATATTGAAAGATATTAATCAGGCATGTTTGTGGGCTTCTGTTATTTTGTTGTTGTGGTGGTGGTGTGGGGGGGGGTGGGGGGGTGTAGGTGTGTGGGGGGGGTTGGGGGGTGGTATGTGGGGGGTGGGGGGTGTAGGTGTGGGTGTGGGGGGGTGGGGAGGGTGGTGGGGGGGTGGGGGGTGTAGGTGTGGGTGTGGGGGGGTGGGGGTGGGGGGGGGGGGGGGGGTGTGGTGTGCGTGTGGGAGGGGTGGGGGGGTGTAGGTGTGGGGTGTGGAGGGGGGTGTGGAGGGGTGGTGTGGGGGGTGTGGGGGGGTGTGGGTGTGGGTGTGGGGGTGTGCGATTCCTCTCTTTCTATCTACTGTTCTGTGGTTATTTATTCTTTGTGTTTTCTTGAGGGTAGTTAAACTTTTTAGGTTGGATTTAGCTTTTAGCCCCTTCTGTAGGGCTGGGTTTATAGATATGTTACTTAAATTTGGTTTTATCATTGAATGAGATCATTTATTCTCTGTGTTTTCATACTTATAATTAATTCCTTTGGGTTAGAGTTTTACTTCTAGTACCTCCTATAGGACTAGATATTGCTTTAGTTTACATTTTTCATGAGGTATCTTATTTTCTTCATCTATTGTGATTGAATGTATTGCTGCATATTGTAGTGTGTGATGGCATTTTTGGTTTTTTTTATATTCTGGAACACATCTATCCAGGCCCTTCTGGCAATTAGAGTTTCCATTGAGAAGTCTGGTGTAATTCTAATAGGTCTGCTTTTATGTGTTACTTGGACTTTTCCCCTTGCAACCTTTAATACTCTTTCTTTGTTCTGTACATTTAGTGTTTTTATTATGTGTAAGGGAGACCACTTTTTCTGGTCCAGTGTATTTGGTGTTCCGTGTATTTCTTTTACCTTGATAGGTGTATCCTTCTTTAGGTTAAGATTATTTTTTCTGATTTTGTTGAAATTTCTTTCTGTCTCTTTGACCTGGTTTCTTGTCTTTCCTCTATCTATCGTAGTATTCTTAGATTTGGTCTTTTCATAGTGTCCTAGAAATCCTGAATATTTTATATTTTGTGCAAGGCTCTTTTCTTTTCTTTTTTTTTTAGATTGGTCGTGTTCCCAGGAAATGCCAGCTGGTTTGGAGGCTGGAGTAATGTACTGAATTGTAGGAAGGTAAGACTGATGCTAAGATCTCTATGATCTCATGGAGGTGGAGGCAAAGAAGAAGGGGAAGCCCTAGAAGGTGGTTTACTAAACAGTTTGGGATGAGAATGGGGGGATTCAGCATTTTTCTCCACCATGTCTACAAGCAATATATTCAATATATTCTTGTTGCTATGGGAATATCTTAGTTTTCTTCATTTTAAATGTCTTTTTTTCTTAAATAAAATTATTTGTTTTCAATTACTTATTCACAACAGTTTGTATATGTCTTCCCTCATCTCTGGGCACCTACTTTTTGCAATGATGTGTTTATTAGTCATCTGTTTGTTTTCCCTATTTATAATTGAAGCCTCACGTTTCTTCTGTGGGTGACTGCCTGTCATTGAATTTTTTTGAGGAGCTGTGGTGTCTTTGGTGGGGGGGGTAGGGATATGTACATAAGCATGTATTTGTGTGGATTGATATGCATGGAAGTGTGTGGAGGCCAGAGGTTTACATCAGACAACCTCCTAATTTATTCTCTTAGTTGTTTTTAAAAAATATTTTTCATAGTGTCCCAACTATGAAACATAATAAAATATTTTTAAAATATTTTAATGTATATATATATACATTTACATTACTACATATATATACAATAAACTATATACAACAAGAAAAACCATGAAACAATCAGGTATTATATTAATGTTGCATTCATAATGTTTTGGCTATGTGTATTTGGCAGCCTTGAACAAAGCATCTTTCCTATTTTGGTGAGTCTAAAATTCTGAATGTCAATAAATATCTGTCATATCCGATCTCTATCAACGTAAAATGTCTATCTAGACCTAAAAATCTAAACCCCTAAAGAACTAAGTTTAATTGTAGGACTTATCTATCTGGTCTTCAACTCCATCAGAGACTTGAGAAGGATTAAAATTAATTACCTGAGTAGACAGTAAGTTCAGGTTAGCAGCTTCCAAAGTGAAAAAATGACAGAGACAATTTGCTGCCTCAAGAGTCACCCAAAACTCTATAACGTTGGAGCATCATCTTCAGTTTTCTGCCCCAATATATCTGACGGACATATTTGTGAGGCTGGAGTTCTTGAGGACTTGCTTACCCTGTCTTGGCAGAGTTTGGCCGTCAACTCTGCCTGCATCCAAACTTGTTCATTTTTAGACAGAATTTTTTCTGTGGTACAAATTAATATATTTTGCCCAGTGACTGATTGGCACATTTGAAGTCAACTCCATAAGGAAGTTCTTTGATGCCCATCATCCTTTTTGTGGTAGCCTGGGTGTTGTCAGGAGTTAACCTGTCGTACGGCAAATGAATCTTTGAAGGAGGTGGAGGCAGGAAGATTACTCTCTTAGTTTTTATTGAGATAGAGACTCGGGCTTAACTGGGAGTTTGTTCACTCAGCAAATCTAGCTAAGGAACTTGATCTAAGGATCATTGTTTTTGCTTCCCAAGAACAGTATTACAAGAAAGTTCACATGTCTGTCCAATATTTACACGGCTGCTAGGGATGCGAAAAAGGCCCTTTTGCTTGTATGGAAATCACTTTATCTAATAAGCTATCTTCCCAATCCCTGTCAGGGGCTTTTAACAGTCTTGTTCTGTTGTATGCAAGCATGAACATCTCAATATTTATACAGGCTGAAGTCATTAAAATTTCTGAATAGAGACGTTAATGTTTTCCATATGTCTTTCAGACATATTGGACCAGAAGGCTGAAGAGGATGTTCCAACATTGTAGAGAGTTTTGGGTGACTATTCAAGTAGAAACTGTCATCTTCTCATTTGAAAAGCTACTAACCTACACTCTCAGCATACTCAGGTAATCAAGCTTATTCTTTCTCAAGTAGCTTAGTTTTCCAAGGAAGCTTAGTTTTTTATGGATTAAGAGGAATTTATATCTAGATATATGTTTTAAGTTGATAATAACAAGATGTGATGGAGATTGATGTACATTCAGAATTTTAGATGCACCAAGATAGGAAAGATGTTTTATTCAAGGCTGTCAAATACAAATAGCCAAAACACTAAGAATGTAACATTTATATAATTCCTGATTGTGTCATGGTTCATCTTGGTATAGGTAGTTTAATTAATAAAAATGACATTTCCAGTGATTACTATTCAAAATTTCTCCTGCATTATTTACTTCTATTGTGCATGTTTTGTTATCTGAGATTTCCATTCCTTTCTTCTCCTTTAGTCTATATTTAAAATGGTCAATGCAAAATGACAACTTTCACCCCCCTAAAATTAGATAAGAAATGGTTTATTCTGGAGCCAAATATGAATATCCTTAACACAGCGATATAGATTTATAGTATCCTAAATTCCAAATTTCAAGTTGGGAATAGTTTTATAAAGTTTTGAAAATAACAGAATCAAGAAAATCCTAAATCAAGACATTTTTCAAGTACATAGGTGGAAGTATACGAGAAGCTGGTGAGTGCCAAGTGGAGAGACTTCAGATAGAGGCCTCTGATGCTGTCTTATAACATTCTTAGTGTTTTGATGGGCAGAGCTCAAAGGTTTTGTTAAATTGCCCGTTTCATACCATTTTTATCTTTTATTCATAGAATTTGAGGCTAGTCACATATGTGCACAAACAATGGCTATATAGAAGGCTAAACACAGCCCAAGATAAATTGTAATGGGTACCTGGGTAGGCAACGTGTCCACCTCTCCTAGTCACTGATGTTCTTATCAGTAGATAAACCTTGGCTGGCACAGCTGCTTCCTTGGAATCCCAGCCATGCATTGTACAATCACTCTGTTTCCTAAGCATACATTACCTGTCTTCAAGTGTTCTAGTGCTGTCTTCAGCCAATTTGAATCTCCTCTTGCACATTATTTTTATTGGAATTTTCAAGTTTCAGTTCATTTCCTTTTTCATTTAAACCTTTTTAGTGATGTCTTCTTTGAGAAGACATTGCTGTATCATTGACTTATTTAAACTGTTTGCTTCAGCTTCAGAGACATATATGTGATGCCTGCTCAGAGTGTTTTCCTGTTTATTGTACCTGGTACCCATCACAGTGGTTTTGCTGCTTATTTTAATCTTTTATAATTTTTATTTTCATTTTTCCCCTTTCTTTGTATTAAAATAATACTATACTGTGGCAAATCTCAAGTCCAACAAAGCTTCCTAATGATTGTTTATTTGCTTATAAAGATTTAGCTGGACTTTTGTGGTGAAATATAATTCCTGCAAACCATAAAGCCTTCAGCATCTGACTCAGTGGGAGAAGCCTTGGCATTTTCATAGTCACTATAGAATGAGATTAGCTTGCAGCGTTCTTTTATTGTTCCTTTATAAAAGTGCTCTGTTTAGCTGTCTTTGCCTGTAGGTATGATGTCCAGCTGTTAAGCTACACTGATTGCTGGCTCCCTTTGGTACTGTAACAGTACTCTGAGGAATAAATTGTTCTATAGTCTATCCAAATTGAATTCCAGCCCCTCTGCAAGGGTAGCTTTTGAGGCTTATCTTCGCACTTCATTCTGATATTAAGATTGGTCATTCTAGCGATCTCTTCACCTGATTCTCTGAGGTAACAGTAGTTAGCTTAGAATTTACTTTGTTGTGTGCATGGATCTATTTGCCTCCACTTCGTTGTGTAAAATAAAACCTTCATGGCTTTGAGAAGTATCAATGTGATTTCCAGTTGTCTGATTGTCAGATGATGATGGAGTTCTCTGATGTATGGCCTGCTTCTCTTGGATAAAACATCTGGGTACCTCTCTGAAAGTATGAATATGAATGGTCTCTCTTGAGACAATAACAATGGCAAAGTTAAGTTGTCATAAACTGGCATTCTGAACTAATCTCTCCGCCCATGAATCTCCACCTTTCAAATAAGTTAATGTTGTCCATCAAGGCCCCAGGTCTTTCAACTGACTTAAGGGTTTTTGTTGCTGTTGTTGTTATCTGTTAGCCCACTACCCATGTCAGGTGTATATCCTTGTACACAATTTAAATCAAGTAGGAACTTTGTCCAACACAGTCAACAGTCTGTCCTCTACTAAT
Source organism: Acomys russatus (assembly GCF_903995435.1). NCBI lineage: Eukaryota > Metazoa > Chordata > Mammalia > Rodentia > Muridae > Acomys > Acomys russatus. The sequence continues at coordinate 50,680,482 of NC_067151.1, read as the reverse complement.
ACAATAACAAACAAGAACTTGCTTTTCATGTAATGAATTCCAGGATTACTTCTGGCTCATGATGACAGCATTCAGGAAACCTAGGCAAGAGTATTACTACTGCAAGTTAAAGTCAGCATGGACTATATAGAGAGATATTCTCTGAGAAAAGAGAAAAAAATGAATTCACTCTCCAGATGGTTACAAGTCTATATACTTCAACCCAAGGAAAACCATGCAGAAGACATTTCAATATCACTAGGACTTCAGGGCTGCTAAGAATCAAATTGGAAACCCACTCATGATAGCATGCACCTTTAATCCCAGCACACAGGGAAACAGAGGCAGGTGGATTGCTGTGAGTTTGAGGACAGCCTGGTCTGCAAAGCAAATCCAGGACAACCAAAGCTACACAGAGAAACCCTGTCTCAAAAAGCCAAAAACAAAACAAAAACAAACAAACAAACAACAACAACAAATATAACCCCAAACAAGCCTCCAAATAGGGGAACATGTCATATTATTAGGATAATTATTTTCAGCAAGGTTTATTTCAATTATTTTCAGTATTACTGAAAACTAATTAGAGGTCATCTATATTATGGTGCCACTGGCCTACCTTACATCTGCCTGAACTCCATCTACCTCCACAGCTCCTTTGTTTCCACCCCCTTCTGCACTGTGTATTTTTCTTCTGTGCTTAGCATAACAAATATATTGCTTTTCAGTTCTTCCAATTCAATAGGACATAGGAAAATAATACTGAAAGAACAAATGAAATAAGATGAAGGGGACAGGACTAGTCCTAAAGTATGGAGAAGATTTTTGTTTAGAAATGAGGGTGGAAATAGGCAGAGGAAAATGTCCAGGCTGAACATGGCAGCAAACTGCAATAGACCATAAGAAGAGAGAAGGAGAGCAAGAATCAAGCTGGAGAAAGGAAAGCAGAAGTCCAGGCACTGGGAAGGAGGTTCAGGGGAGAGATTGGTGTGAGAGGTGCTGGGAGGAGCCATAGGGATTGACAGATCCTTGGAGATCTAACCAGAGTTGCTGATATGTTAATTTTCTATTGTAAATTTTAAAGCAGTATTATCTGGAGGAGTGGTGATTGTTAATCTAATATTTACACAATAATAGTTTAATACAACAAACAAAAAGGAGAAAATGAGTTGGATGTAAAAGTAGAGATTGAATACAGAGGAATAACACACTGTTCAGCTTTATGCATTTTAATGGATGTTTAAGAAACAATTCTTCATCAAACAATGAAAATGAAATTAAATAACTGTAGACATGTTTTTAGCACTTTAATTAGATTGCTACTCAGATGTTTTATGATATTATTATAATAATACAAACAAACAGGAGAAAGGAGCCAATTGTAGAAGGAGGTAGTGTACAAATGGATACAGAATGTTTTATGCATCATACCTGGCAATGAGAGGGTCCAAATACCTTGATAGCTGTTTTGAGAAACAGATGTTTATCAAAAAGTGAAAATGAACTTAAATAACATTAGATATATCTTTAACATTTAAATAAATGTGAGGAAATATTAATAATCATCCTAAAATAAATGAATATGTCTGTATTTGAAATACTATTTTCTTTATAAACATTTTTTACTTTGGAAGAAACTAGGAAAATATCATCCTAAGTGACATAACCCACACCTAGAAAGATAAACATGCTATGTGCTCACTTATAAGTCGATTTTCGCTGTAAAGTGAAAGGCAATCATGCTATGGTCCGCAGACCCAGAAATCTTTAAGTTTAAAAAATTTTTAAGTATTTCTTTCAGATTCTATTGTTTCTCCTCCTCCAACTCTTCTTTACACACCCAACTTAATTTTTTTCTGTTGTTCTCTCTCTGTCTGTCTGTCTGTCTGTCTGTCTCTCTCTCACACACACACACACACACATAGACACACACACACACACACACACACACAGAGAGAGAGAGAGAGAGAGAGAGAGAGAGAGAGAGAGAGAGAGAGAGAGAGAGAATCCAAAGTAAAAGTTAAAAAAACTTTAGTAAGATAGAAAATATCCACAGAAAAGAAAATGCACACACAAAAATAACAACAACAAAAATACTCCAAGAAATCTATTTTGTATTGACCAACTCTAACTGAGTACAGGACCTACTGGCATGTGTTTGATACAGCCAGTGACACTCTACTGTAAAAATCTGATCTTCCCTTTCCTAGCTGGTATTGATAACAAATAGAAGTAAGACTATCCATTTCACCTTCTTTGTGCCAGAATTTTGTCTGCTTTAAAATTGTACAGGTCTTGTGCTTACTCTCACCGTGTTTGTGATTTTGTATGTGCATAAGCCCTATTTTGTCTGGGAAATACTTGGAGTAACAAGCCAGTTTTGGCTTTTGCAATTTTTCTACTACCTATTCTACATAAATACCTGAGTCTTGAGGGGAAGGATTTAATGAAGATATAAAATGTCTGAGTGCTCCAAAAATATCTCACTCTCTGCACATTGTTTACTTGAGGGTCTGTGGGTTAATTTCCATCTACTGAAAGAGAGCCTTCTCTGATGAGGAGTGAGCAATTTTCTGAACTATGAATATGTTACTTAATTTTATTGCTATGGCTCGGTAGCAGAATAGTAGTAGTGGGATTTTCCCTAGTTCTTTAACCTCTTTAGACCTGAGTTCTTGAGCACTAAATGTAAAATATAAAAAAAAACAAAAAAAAATCGGAGCATTCATTCATCTCATGTATGTTGGCTAACAGCCTCATGTGTACCTGATAATCCCTATTCTGAATGCAGTGTAGCAAACAAAGATCACTTGTCATTAAGTTAGATTACGTGTAAGATAAATACTATGATGACATAATCCAAAATTTCAATTATGTAGATGATTTAATGCCTATTAAACTAAGAAAGTACATTCTCAGTAAATTTAAATAGTTACATTTTGTAAATTACAAAAAAAAAAAATGGTAAGTTTATGTGGAACAGCAAAGAATTCTTGCTGGAAAGTTGATTTTTAAAGAAGGTTAAAGCCAGGCAGTGGTGGCGCGTGGCTTTAATCCCAGCACTTGGGAGGCAGAGGCAGGCAGATTGCCGTGAGTTCAAGGCCAGCCTGGTCTACAAAGCTAGTCCAGGACAATAAGGCTACACAAAGGAACCTTGTCTCAAAAAACAAAACAAAACAAAAATAAATAAATAAAAGAGGGTTAAAACACGTTTACAAAGGCATCTCAGTTGTGTATATTCCAGACAGAAGAAGCAGGAAGTGCAGGAGGAAGTGTTAAAGTGCAAAGCTGGAATTATAAAGCCAAAAAAAAAAAAAAAAAGAAAGAAAAAAAAAAAAAAGAGGGGCTGAGAGATGGCTTAGCAGGTAAGAGCACTGAATATCACAAAAAAAAAAGTGAGGTTACTTTCCCATGACTTGTCTGTAATTTTAGTTGCAACTGATCCAGCTGCCTTTTCTGGCTTCACCATACACTGCACACATGTGTGTTGTATCCATACAAACATACACACACATGTAACACAAATAAAAATAAATTAAAAATAAAACGAAAGTTACTGCACCAGAGAGACATGAGATACAACTTGAGGAACTGATAAAATACTGTATAATTTAGTTCCAATTTTAAGGTTTCAGGCTCAGAAAGGCAAATTCTGAAAGACAAGGACCATTATATGCCATCCAATGTCCTTGTCATAATAAGGGAGATTTCATTTTCAGTGTAGACGCTGTAGTGCCAGCTCTAAATTTGTGTCTGCCATTTGGCAGCACAGTGAGAGAGTCCACAGGAAGAGAAGAGCAGATGAAACCTCTCTGTTCCGACAAAAAGTGAAACTTTGGTATCAATCAGTTAAGAAGATGAAAGGTTACCAGGGCGACACCATCAGAGGTCCAATCAGTATCCAGAGTGTGCCATAGCAAAAAAAAGCAAGGGAAATATGGCATGTAAGCTCCTAAGACTTAAGACTACACCAGCAGAGCAGTTTGGTGTTATTCAAGGGACCAGTTTGTTTCCCAACATGTTTGGAGAAGTGAGAAAGATTATAAGAGCTCAGGGTGGTAGATAACATCATGGAACCAATATTCTCCAGACACAACAGGGCACACTACACATACGAATTCACAGAGAATTCTAAAATTGCATTTATTTATTCACTTTATATGCCAATTGTAGCCTGTTCTCTCCCCTCCTCCCAGTCCCACACTCCCTTCCCCCAAACCCCATTCCCTTCTGCTCAGAAAAGGGGAGCGCCCATCCCCCACCCTAACCAACCAGCCCACTCCAACACATCAAGTTGCATCAGGACACAGCTGGTCTTCTTCCCCTGTGGCCTGATGAGGTAGACCCACCAGGTGGAAGTGATTAAAAAAAAAAAAGTAAGCTACCAAGTAACCAAGTACATGTCAGAGATAGCCCCTGCTCCTCCAAGAGGCTTCACCCAGCAGCGGATTAGGAGATGCTGAACCTCACAGCCAAACATTAGGCAAAGCACAGGGACTCTTATGGAAAAGTGAGAAGGAAGGATCAAAGGACCTGGAGTTGACAGGAGCTCCACAAGATGACCAACAGAGCCAACTAACCAGGGCCCAGAGGGGCTTGAGGAGACTGAAGCATCAATCAAGGACAAGGCATGGCATTCACAGAGGTTTTTTAACAGCATACCTTTGCTCCCTTGGGCAGAGGAACTGGTTCAGGGTGTCAGGCCTGTTTTCCTGCAACACATATTGCTAAAACGAAGCTAATTGTCCTAGTCTCTCCACACCTCTGATCTTTCTGGGTGTACTTAGTGGAGGCTGTAACTTCTACATGTCTGTGGTATGAGCCTTTCTTTCAAAATAGATGAGCCAGCCCTGCGTGGTCTTCAGAAACTTGCTAAACTTCCAGAAGCACTTCCTTTTTTTCCAGCTGTCTCAGGGCTGAGTATTTCCTTGTCCTCCTCAGATATTAATTTACAGTTAAACCTGCAAGCAACCTCTCTGATAAGTACCTTGTAATGTTGTGGACTCAGTTTTATTTTGTATCGTGTAGGAAGGGTTTTTTGCTTGCTTTTTTTTTTTTTTTTTTTTTTTTTTTTTTAGTTTTGTTGTTGTTGTCTTTTCAACCAAGAAGAGACAATTCTAATTTGCATTCTGAGCAATTTGAGACTTTCTTTGTTTTCTGTAGCCTATTGCTTCTGTTCCCATAACAAGAACAGAGGTCAGAACACTCTCCAGACCTCAAAGTGATTACTCTAAAATCCTATTTGTGAATATTTGTTTAAAAGTATGTGCTTATTTGCTTATATGTATATATTACTTGAGTGATTAGAGCATTTGATTTTATAGTATATGGATATTTATATTTTTCTGTATTGTTTTTCTGAGTTGATTTGTTTATTATCAATGTAAAATATCCATTAGCATTATAGAAAATTGCAGGAAAGTGATTATAGGTGTATACATTTATAAATACATGTAGGTAGGTATTTATGTGATGTACTTTGGAGTTAAATGGCCCCAAATCGTGTGTAGAGAGACCAAATTTTCATTTTTCTGCTAGTTCATAATTTTATTTATTTTTATATGAAGTAGCTTTGAGATTCTGCAATCTGGAGTCAGTGTATAAGCTTACACTAAGATCTTATAATTTATTACACATCATGCAAATTTATATTGTGGTTCTTGAAATAATAGGCATATGAAAACACCAATGATGTACATTTAAATGTTAAAATTTCATCTTCTAATTCAAAAGCTGTGTTTTCCTTTTTTAATTCTTATAAATAAACCCCAGTAGGTGTTCAGTTGATGTAATAAATACACCTCCATGGTATATGGTGGGGTTGCATAAAATAAACCGAAATGACATGTGACTTTCTCATCTGAAATTAAATTTGATAAGCAATATAAAGTCAACATGGTACTGAAATAGCTTAAGAAATGTCAGGTTGCCCTGCACCTCGTCCGCTTGGGAGCCACATTTGCATGCAAACAAATGTCTTCTTTCTTTTGACAAAATGCTTTACAATACCAAAGGGCCCTCCTTCCCTGCTGTGAAATGTAAAAACCATTTTGTACTTCTAGAGCGATTTTATGTGTTGTTTTACAAGATTAAAAGTTACATTCAATGACCCCTATAGTCCCCAACATGCATGATGTAATTGCAGTGGTTTACTTAAAAAAAAACACAAAACAAAACAAAACAAAACAAACCTGTCCTCTTTTATCTTGGCACCAAGAGTCCTTCCCAGGCATGAACTTCCCTTCTGTTGGCTGGATAGAAGAAGATTCACTACAAATAATATGTTGTCATCTGTAACTTTCTCACATGAGTTAATTCATTGGAGTCTCCATCTGGATCTTCTGTTGCCTGGGACTTAGCCTTGCTCTAGCCCTTCTAGGCCAGGCTGAAGTTGCATATGAGACAAGCCCTTGGCAGAAGACCCAGAGGCCCACTCCTCTCTCTGAATCCCGAAGGGTTCAAATTAACTGTTGTGTTCCCAGACACCAAAACGGTAAGTCTTCTGACACTCCTAGGAGGTAGTCTGTACACTGAACCCAGTTCTGGTTAGAAAGGAAGATAGGCCTTCAGAGGCGTCTTCTTTGCACTAAGAAGGATGGGCCTCGGAGAAAAGCCCTTTGGGGAGAAGTCTACACGGTCTTCTTAGGAAGGAGGTGGATAAGCCTCTGAGGATCCTCCTTTGGGAGGCGAAGGTCAGACTTCTTGGGGATCCTGTTTGGAGTTGAGTAGGACAGGGCTGCGCCCAGATTTTGAGATCCTCAAAAAGAACCAGAAGACTCGAAACCGCTGTAAATACAAGAGGAATCTTTAAAATTTCATCTCGAGCTGGATTGCGCCAGATACCAAATCAAAAGTATAGGGAAGCGACCACGGGGCATTGATCTGGGGACTTTTTATATGCCCTTTTCCTCCCAATGTTCCTAAGCAGGGGGGAATCTAGTTTGGCAATCATCTATTGGTTGAGTAACATAAGGGGGGGTCTAACGTCCAAAAGGTGACAGGTTAGAGAAAAAGTTGCCAAGACTACCCATGGGTTAACTTTCTTTGTTCTCTTTCTTCACCATTTTGCTCAGGGAAGTGTCTGTTTTCTTACTTATCCCATCTCCAGGGGGTGGGGCAGTTGCTATCAGATAATGCTATCTCTGGTGGGGCTTCTTTCTTGCAGCTGTGAGCTTGAATTTCCTTACTTTTTCATATCTTCTTTTCCTACCTTTTAAGTCTGTTTCTTCAAAGAACTTCGTGACCCTTAGATAGGCCCTTTGTAGGGCCAAGGCCATCCGGGTGGTGTGTTTGGGAACAGTGTTAGCTCAGGAGGAAATGCACTCCCCGGCTACTCTCTAGATCTGTCTATATCAGGGATTTAGCCAACTAAAAAAACTCTTTTAGATCTCCTCTCATTCTCTCAACGGACCCTCTGTGGAGCCTTGCTAAGGTTTTGGGGGGTGGGAGTCATGATGAGGATCCAGCCCACTAAGTTGGGGTGGCAATAGCAGAGACCCTTCCTGATTCTGCCTCTTAGGTTTTGGTTTTAGTCTGGCTGAATGGCCAGCCAACCACTGAGCTTCCTTCGTTTGTTATTGCTGTCTCCCTCTTGTTTGGCGCACTCACTGAGGGTCTTAGAGAAGCAGAGCTAGACTGCTTCGCTGCTCTCACTTTGACTTAGCGTTGCTACTCTGAGTCTTTTGCGTCACCTTATTCTCACTATAACACCATGGCTGAGTTGTTCTAAACACTCTTTAAGCTCGCTTTCTGCACCACAGCCTCCCTGTCCCTCTGCTGCCTGGAGCACTCTACACCCTCTGTCCTCAATGTTGCTGTCATTTGTTATTTCGTCTGTGTGTTCTCTATGCTATTTGTGGTTTTTCCCAGTTACACCTGGATCCCTCAGGAAGGGAAATCTCCAGTCAGACCAAACTATGCCCCATCTGAGTCAGAGCTCTGCTCTTTTACCCAACACAGGTCTGTGACAGGTTTTTACATAGGTTTATCTTCTCATTGTTATTGCTTATGGCCTGGTCCTATAAATGCTCTATTTGCTGAGCCACTTACACATTCTTCTGACAAGGAGACCACCAGACTCAGGCTTTAATTTCTTTGATGGATGTGGGATAAAGAACTCCCCCAAGAGTGTGGATAGGACTATTTTGTTTCCCTTGCTGAACATCTTGTAAACTTGATTGCCCTTCAGTTTAAGTGGAATAGCAACCTATAGGTTCCCTAGGTTCAGCTATTGCTCAAGTGGTTTGACTTAATATATAGAGAACCCCAGGGCACCTTGATTGGTTCCCCTATATTGAGCTATAGTTAATATTGGATCAACCCTGCCCCCTACCTAACTCAGGATTTGCACGCATCAAAATGAGACCATCTTTCTGGTTTCTGGAAAGTTTCTACTTCCCCCTGTTGTCTTAGCCCACTTCTTATTGCTTTCAGACTTCAAGGAAGACCCTCTGGTTTCTCTCCCCACTCCCAAAATTCTAGGTTCAACTCTCATTCTCATCTTCCTTGTCCACTTTAGACTCACCTGGACCCCAAGTGATTCTTATGGCCATTGCTGCTGATAGACTCCAGGTTACTACATAATGCTGATTGAGCCCTGATTGAGACCCCAGTACCTGCCCTGGTTCTTGTTCCTTGGACAAGTGTCACCAGTGTCTGATGACTGGAATTCCTTATGCAGCATAAAAGTCCACTAACTTCTCGCTGATTTTTGAAAACAGACACCTCTGCCCCAGAGGAAAGAGATCTCCTTTGAAAATTGGGTACCACGGGCCTGGAGAGATGGCTCAGAGGTTAAGAGCACTGTCTGTTCTTACAAAGGCCCTGAGTTCAATTCCCAGCAACCACATGGTGGCTCACTAACATCTACAATGAGATCTGGTGCCCTCTTCTGGGGTGCGGCACACATGCAGGCAGAATACTGTATAATAAATAAATAAGTAAATAAATAAATAAATCTTTTTTAAAAATTGGGTACCACTATACCCTTTACACCTCAGGAGACTAAAATGTCTTTTCTGCCTGCCTACCACCCTAAATCAACTGCCCCACTAAGTAAGAACATTCCCCCCACTTGGTTCTTCCTTCCTAACCAGTTCTTCTTCAGTTTCTCCCCATCTCTCTGTGTACAATTCTTCGGATCCCTACCACTCTCTCTCATCCACACCCTAGTGCACAGCCCAGACTTAGTGTGCATCCCACTTCTTTTTAAGGTCTCCTCAAGCACCTTAGAGAGTGAAATATAAAGCCTTTCCTTCTGAACTTGCAACGTTTAGCCATGGCTGGAACAGGACAGCTCATGGAACAGGGCAACTGACTGACCCTGAGGAGCTGCAGAGCAAGGACTTCTGTGTGAACACTAACCAAGCTGACTCTCTTAATTCTATACCCACACTAAGACTGCACTGCTCCCTGCACACTTAACAACCTATGTGTCCAGGACTCCACCTCAAAGTGGCCCCACATATAAGGCAAATTTTTCTGTGCAAGGCTACCCTTAGCTGTCTTGCTCAGTTGATAAAGCTGAGATTTCCTACAGAGAAAATGTGTTTTTCTGGGAGCCATCTTAAATAAGAACACTAAAATATATTCCCTGTGCTTATGTAGGGCCAAAAGTTTTGTAGCCTTGAGTTTTATCATATTAGTACTCAATGTTCATTCCTGTTTCTATATAATATAGCCTCATCTAAACTACTTTACAATTTCATCTTCAAAAAATATTCTGTAAGACAAATAAATAAGTAAGCCACCTCATGTATTTTTAACTTTTAATTTTCTCAAATTTTCTGCTCTGCTTGCTCTTTCAGCATTGTTTGAAAATTTCATCCCTTGAGGAAGGTAACCTAGAAAGTAAGATATCACTAATAGAGCAACAGTAGTGTTGGTTGTGAGCCCATGCTTTAGTGGCTGATTCATCTTTCCAGACAGTAGAGCCATTGTAAAGACAGTAAACACCACTCTGGAGTGGCTCACACTTGTGCCTTGGGGGTTTACCCTACCCTTTTCTGAGATGTGTCTGTATAAGTAAATCCACTAACTTTTCTTTACTCCAGCTCATGCCAAATTCTTTTCTGTAATCTAGTCAAGGATAGCAGTTTACTTGATTGATGGTGGTTAAAACTGCAAGCTTCTAAGGATGCTGGCTGCACTTGGTCCTACCTTCCCCAAACCCTGCTATACCTCTTTGGGTGTGTGTGTGTGTGTGTGTGTGTGTGTGTGTGTGTGTAAGAGAGACAGAGACAGAGACAGAGACAGAGACAGAGTCACAGAGACGCAGAAACAGAGAGACAGAGAGACAGAGAGACGGAGAGACAGAAGAGTTTATTCAGCTTACAGGTACACAGCACTGTTCACCCCAAAGGGAGATGAGGATCAGAACTTAAGCAGGCAGAAGTTGATGCAGAGGCTATGGAAGAATGCTGCTTGCTTGCTTGCTTCCTACCTCTGACTCTTGTGGTTAAGATTTATCCCTCTGGAAAGAGAAAGTTTGTCAGGAGAGATTTTGGTTGGAGCTAACCGGAAAACAGACATTTGAAAGTATAATTTTACCCTTCTGTCAGCAATTTCTTTCTTTCTTTTTTTTTTAATTTTTTATTATTAATTTATTCTTGTTACATCTCAATGGTTATCCCATCCCTTGTGTCCTCCCATTCTTCCATTCTTTCCTCCCTCCCCTTTTCCCCTTATTCCCCTCCCCTTTGACTGTTCTTGAGGGGGATTTCCTCCCCCTGTGTATGCTCATAGGGTATCAAGTCTCTTCTCGGTAACCTGCTGTCCTTCCTCTGAGTGCCACCATATGATAGGCAGATTTGGGCCCAGGGGTCCCGCTCAAACTAAGGCACCAGCCAAGGACAATACAGGCAATAAACTTTAAACCCCTACCCAGATTTAGCCAATGGTCAGAACAGTCTCCACACTTGAGTGGAGAGTGGGATATGACTTTCTCACGTACTCTGGTGCCTCACATTTGTCCATATCCCCTGGAGGGGGAGACCTGGTGTCAGCAATTTCTTATGGAAAAAAATAATACTGACAAGTGACATCAAACCTGTGTGAGCTCCTACAATTGTGCCTTTGAGTTTCTTTCTGTTCTCTGATATATTAGTGTTTATGAACATAAAATTGTTCTTAAAAGTTTTCTTATTTGAAACCCTTTTATAATGTTATAGCTTCTTGTATTTAATTGAACACATTGTTCCACCCTGTAAAAACTTAATTAATAATATGAAATTAAACTGAATTAATTTATTTCCTAGAAGAAAATCTCTAAAGGAAGGTTTGAAGGTGCATATGCCAGCTGATAAAGTTCTGAACTGAATTTTGTGATTTTTACATTCTGTTAGGGTCACATAGAAGCAGTTACTTAGGCAGGTATGAGTCTTGGAAACAGCACATATTTGCTATATGTGCTCACACTTCTCTGAGTGTAGCCATTGTGCACTGTGAATAATTTTCTTTTCATATGAACCCTCATTCTTTCCCCACAAATATGCTTCTCCCTCATATCTTTTGAGGTTCTCTGGATGGTGTACCATGCAAAGCCTATCATCATTGTCTCTTGATGGTTTCCCGTGCTAAGCCTATCATCTCTGTCTCTTTTTATGACCCATATTTATTAAGTAGCTATGGCAGATATGATCCCTTAACAAGGCTTATTTTAGTGTTTCTTTCAATTTTATTGACACTTACTAAAGACCAAAAGCTGCCGTCCTTGAAATAGGCATCTAATTGATATCTTTCCTCTAATTTTTTTCAATTAAATTTTTATGTCATTAAAATATAAAGCTTTCAAATGCTGCTGCTGCTGCTGCTGCTACAACTAGTGCATTATAAATATGTACATGTGCTGTGTGTGTCTGTGTGTATGTGTCTGTGTGTGTGTATGGATGCTACTACACAAGAGGCCAGAGGTCAAGCTAAGCTCTTCTTCTCTGAGCCATAGCCATACACATTTGAGAAAGAGCTGCATTGGAGAGCAGTAATTATGATACCCTGCATGGTCTATTTGGTAAATCTTTATAAACTTAGCCATAAGCAGCCCTGAAAAGTTGCTGAGACTGCTGTAGTCTAGTATTTAAAGGGCTTTCAGTCTGTGTCCCTCTCTCAAAATCTGATCATAGGCCTTTTCTTTTCTTTAGCTTAGTTGCCTTTCTAGTAACTTTCAACTTTCTGTGGCTGGCCTTGCTCAGGGCCCTTTCAATGGCACGCCACCCCTTTCCCTCTGTTGGTAAATTTTCTCTCTTCTCAACTCCACCGTCACTTTTTCTCCCACTGACTTCCACTCACAGATGTGGCCGCCTCTTGGTAAAGCAGGTTTCTAGTGACTATCCTGCTTTGGCTTCCTTCACCTTCAGTTTTTGCACAGTACTGTTTAGACGGCTGTTTATCACACAGCTTTACTCTCCACGTGCAGAGATGCTGATTTCTCATCAGATATTTCTGCTCTGTCTTTTAAGAAAGAAATGTCTACATCAGAAATAATTGCAAAATAAATATGTTAGCATATTAATAGGTATCCAAGACTGTATTTGAACTATCCTCCTCTTTTAGAAGGTGGTTCAGAGATGAGAGGACTAGGAGAGAGATGAGAAACCAACATGGAGGCATCCTTGGGACAAGCTAGAGACCTGCTATAGGATAAACTCCTGGGAGTATATGGGGTTGACTCTAGCTGAGACTCCCAGCAACAGGGGACATAGGGACTGAAGTGATCTCACAGTCAGCTAGGATTTCCAGTGGACAGAGAGGGACACCAATCCACCCATAAAACCTTGCACCCAAAATTTACCCTACCTACAAGAAATGCAGGGATAAAAATGGAACAGGGACTGAAGGAATGGTCAACCAATGACTGCCCCAACCTGAGACCCAAAACTTCTAACACTATAATGACACTCTGCTGTGCTTGCAGACCAGAGTCTAGCATAACTGTTCCCCGAGAGGCCCCCACCTAGCAGCAGATGGAAAGAGATGCAGAGACCCTCAGCCAAACATTAGGTAGAGCTCAGGGAATCTTATGGAAGAGTAGAGGGAGGATAGAGACACCCCAAGGGAACAAGAACTCTACAAGAAGACTAACAGAGTAAACTAACATAGGCCCATGGGGCCTTACAGAGACTGAAGCACCAACCAAGGAGCAGGCATGGGCTGAACGTAGGCCCCTAACAGATAAGTTACTGATGAACAGCTTGGTTTTCAGGTCGGTACCCTTGCAAGTGTAGCAGGGGCTATCTCTGACATGGACCCAGATGCCTGCTATTTGATCACTCACCCCGCCCCCCCCTCCCCCCCGCCATAGCTAGGCTGTCTTGGTAAGCTGGGGCGTCTTCTTTTCTAAGGATAAGGGGAGAGGAAAAGGAGGAAGAGTGTGGAAGGGTGGGGCCTTAAGCAGAGGATAGAGGAGTGCATTCAGTATGTGAAGTGAATAAATAAAATTAGTAAAAAGAAAAATTGGTTCAGACAGGAAGCACGGATCAGTAAGAAAGCATCTGTATAACAAAACTGAGGCCTGGGTTTCCTCACCAATAAAAATTAAATAAACCTGAATTTTGTATCTATCATTTCTATAAATGGGAAAAAGTATTGCTTTTTAGTTTACTTTTGAGGGTCTGTTCTGACATAATTCCTTTAACGCATGAGAAATGCTGAAGAAACAAACATTACAGGTTTTGGAACAAACACCGAAAGTTAAGATATGACAGGGCAAGACAGAGCAGAGCTGCCGCCTTCATCTGGTATTCTTGGTGAGGCCATTTTAGGTAGGAGTAGAATTTGATGTCCCCAACTTTATCTTAGTAGGTCAAAACACCCCTGGTGATTTTTCTTTGCCTCTGTTAAATTCCCTGATTGTTCAAACTTTCCACTCCACCTACCTGCTTATCGTAGCATCTGTTGAACTTGTTTGGATAAGTCCTCCCCACTCACATTCTAGAACAAGATAATATAATGCTTGCTCTAAACACTCAGGGTGATGCTTGGGTTCCTAACACCTGAGTGTAGTCTCAGCCAGTTGGGATAAAGAATTTTAATTGGCTATCAACTGTTTCTGAGTGGTCTTTTCTGGTGGGCTCCCCATAACAAACTGATATAGGAAGATTGATAATTTATGAAAAGGAAAAATAAATCTTTCTTTGATTGGCCTCCCTTCATTTTCCTTCCAAGTCCTCCCGTACCATCATTTTGACTAGAACATGGAGCAGCACATTATATCTGTAGCTTATGGAGGCATAAAATGTCATGCACACTAAATAATTTCTGAGCACACAGCAATAAAACATAAGTGGTTTATTCTTTTATCAAGCAATGACAACAGACAGCATCCACATGGTTAAAGCTTCTAAAGGAAAATGTACATGTACAGGACAGACTTACACCAAATCATTAACACAAAGACACTGCATGATTCATGTTCACAGGGGAGAAAGATACCAAAGAGTAAAACAGACTCAATCAGTAAAAACACAGGCTGATTTTTGTTGTTTATGAAATCTACTTCCCTTAATATTTCCTTAAGCTAAGAAGAAATCTATTATCACACAGCCCATGGTGCTATATACACACAAGAGAGTGCACACTATAAAATTCCAAGTTTCTATGCAGCTTTACATAATTTAAACTTGGATCAAAGTTGTATTTCTAAAAAAAGATCTTATTGGATTACCTTCAGCAAATGGACATTGTTTCAATAGCTCATTAGCAGTTTTACCAACAATAAGAAGAAAAATAAGTAGAAAAGGTTCTCAAATCATGTATGCTATTCCCTTACACCTGGATAGTTTTTTTTCCTATTCAAATAACCCAGCTTACTGGTATTAATCTATTTCTACTGGTCTTCTATATTCTCCTTTAGTAAAAAGGATAAAGGCATCATATTTACTTCCCTACAGTATCTCAAGAGACTCAGTTGGGTCAAAGCTAGAGCACACAGTTAGTAGAAGACATTTTAGCATATGCAGGAGTAGAAGTCATTTTGGAAAAAGACAAGGGGTGGGCTTCTTTACTAGATGCATAAGAATAGCAAAAGCAGTGGAGAAATGCATCTTCACTCTCTACTGTGGGATCACCTCACCAGTTTCTGCTGGAAACTATTCAGCTTATTTGGACCAACCAGGTGAATGTTGTCTGAGGAGGATGTAGGCCATTGCACTACAGAGAATGGGTCCAGTTTTGTCTCACTGTAAATCTTCCTACAACTGGTTCTTTCTGTGCAGACACAGCAATGCTCCTTTATCAAAATGAAGAAAGCTACTGATTTAGGCAACATCAGGCTACCTAAAAGAATCAATCCTGATAATAATAAAAGAGACTTTCTGTAAGCAGTTTAATTCTCAGATAAACTTACATTAATCACGTAATGCACCCTAGTGAATGAAAGAAAAATGTGCACACATTACATTGCAAATGATTTTCAACATACATATTTTCTCCCTTCCTGTCCATTTTCTATAGCAGAATGCGCACTGTACAGTGAATTTTATATAGTTTCTCATCTGTATATGGCCCAAGGCCAAATTATGCCTTCCTATGACATTTCATTGAAGGTCAAACAAATGCCTGAAGGCAGGATTTGGCGCAAGTTATAAACATTTCTTAATGACAGTAGATTCATTGCTATGAGGTTGTCCAATATGCAGAGTTTATCCTTCCTTTTTCTCCTATGACATTTCCTTCAAGGCACAAAAGATTTTAAACAGTGGACGGGACAGACTATTTTGAATTAAGAATTTTAAGGTTCCACATGACCTTTTATTTCTGATTTAAGCATAGCAAAAGGACAGAGAAAAATAAAATACCTTAAAAAATGACATGATGCTTAGGTCATCTGAAATTCCCTGCAGTTTACTTATTTTTTTTTAAGAATTTTAAATCTCATTTTATGGGTTTAAAATATAGCTACATGTTTGATTCTTGTGAGTGCTGTAATTTCTAATTAAATATTTATGAAATGTTCCTAACCAGCCAATATCATTGTTTAAAAATATCTAGCTTATTTGAACAAAGGGGGTTTCGACTACGTTATAAACTTGGAAAAGTTAAGTTGTAATTTAAGTATGGATCAAGTGCAATGCGCTGTAAAACTCTTCCTCCATAATTAGGTAATAGGGCTCCTTAGGCATCTCCAACCCAAACAACGGTGTTTCCTTTCTGAACCTCGGTGATCTCACAGTTTAACTTATTAAGGCGGCCATCCAGAATGAAGAGAGAATCTTTGGAAGGTGTCATCAGGTATTGTCCAAACAGGCCACTGCCTTGGATGTGCCTGTTTTTCGGGCTCCAGGGCCAGTCTTCCGTCTTGAGAGGTTCTTTAAGGCTTTTGATCATCTTGACCTTGCCGGAGGAGAGCTCCACAAAGAGCACGTCTGTTTGTTGGCTTGAGCTACCATAGATGTTGTACTGGTGGGCTTCTGTGAAAGATGGCTGGAAGGCTAGGTCAGATATGTGCAGGTTGGTGTGGATGTCATAAGCATCCAGGATTTCTCCTCTAATGGAGATGTACTGGATTCTTACCAGACCTTTCACATCATTAACACTGACAAGATAATGTCCATCTGGAGACACGTAAGGGGTGCCTGTCACATCACTGTTGAAACCAATGACCGCGTCAGTCACACTATCCACCACAAGCTGTGGTGGAAGGGCTCCCGTGATGTCAGGCTTGCAGCCAATGAAGTAGTATCCTCCCAGATGGGTGTATGCCAAGGACAGAGGAATGCACTTTGAGTCTTTCAGGTTAATTGTTTTGATGTAGGACATGGTTTCAAGATCAATTTTGTGTAGTGCAGATTCATCTTTATGAAGAATGAATCCAAATCTGAAAAGATAAAACCAAAGTTAGAAAGGAAATTATAGAGTTGTTACCAAAGACATTAATCACAGACAGAAACAAGGTCCACCCCAAGCCAGGGTCTGGCCTGCTATCATATCAGAATAACTTTCTGATAGTTTTAAAGTCCAAAACTTAATATAAGAAAAATACTGGTTTCTGTTTACATGTGGAGAAAATAAAAGATTGTGTTGCATTAAAATGAAAGAAAATGACATAGGAGATATAAAAAAGGGATGGGGAGGCAGGACAATACATAAAGAGAGTAAAGGAGGAAGGATAAATCACACTAAGAATGTTTTTAAAAGGCACGGAGAGTAATTAAATTTACCTAAAATTCCATATAACACACATTTATATAAACATATATATTTAAATGAAGTTATGTCACTTTGAATAATAATTCTCGCAGGAGTTATAGACTATCTAACAAAATCCCAGTATCAGGAATGAACATCCTCCTTTCAAGTTTTTCGTCAGGAGAGCCCAAAAGAGCACTGAAACAAATAGAGCCTATGGCTGCTGCACTTGGGTGCAATGATAGAAGTAAGCACCTATGTTTGAAGACACCAAGCTCTTTGTAGACTAGACTCAGAATATTTAAGTTGGAGCTTACCCAAAATTCCCCTCACTAATGACTAGCTTTCATAGGCATAGAAATTTATGTACATGCTACCAAGAAAGAAAATAAATCAATATTCAGCTAAGGCATCTATGCAACACAACAGTGACCAACATAGCAAGACATCTCTAGAAATGTAATAGTGTATACACTAATGGTAACCAGCAGAGGTCTAATTGGGCTTACGGCCCACTTCACAGGAGGAAAAACAATTACACCTGTACTTCATACCTATCCAAAAACAAATGGCTGTTGAGGCCCTGGATCTTGGAACATAACCACTTCTTAAACTAGTGTAATTTGTTAACTGCATTATAAAGAGGTATACCCACAGATAAGTGGAGATATCACTTCTTATCAAATAAACTTCTTATGAAACAGGATATCATTGCAGAAAAGAAAACCTAGTAAAATTGCAAAGGACAACTGACTTTCTAGGATGTACTGTCCCTACAACACAATTCTTACATCAAAGGCTCAGAAAACATCTCAGAGGAGGGAAAGAAGAAGGATGTTTAGGAGCCAGAGGACCAGGAGTATGCCTTGAGATTGTGCTTTCTAGCTTTCATAGGGATAGCATACCATAAAGTCTGTACAAATGGCTGCCCAAAATGACCTGAACACCATTCCAACATGAGCTGACATCCGAACATAGATGGGGACATCTCATTGTGCCCCTTCCTTAGGTAAAGATCTACAGGCAATTAACAAATGTTGAGGAAGAGAGAATTAATCCTCCCCAGGGATGAGCACCCTGACTGATTTTGCAATTTCAAGTGATCAGACCTAGAAATACATAGACACAGGCAACACTGAATGAACATAGCACATTTTATTTATGTTTATGTTTTATGGCTATATGTAACAACAATGGTTAAAAAGGCTGTGACTTTGGAAGCAGTCCTCTGAGAAACAAATGTAGAATGATTAGGAAGAAGCAGGAGAAGAAATGGAGCAATTAAATTTTGCTTAAATAAAAATGAATAATAATTTAAAAATAACTGTACAGACAACCAGTTAGAACATATTTTATTTTTGTATAGGACTAATCACGGAAATTTTATTTACATAAACAAACATTATTTCCCCATATAACACAAAAATAATTCCAGCCATATCTTCTAATAATATCAAGTATGTAAATTAAACCAGCATACTAATATTAATAAATACTTATATTTCTATAATAAAACTATTTTATAAACCAGCAGTATGTATAATTATGAATGAGAAAGAATAACTTAGTACAGAGTTTTATTAGGAAATACATAAAATATGACTTTCTACATTTCTTATATTACATACAGTTTTTAAGTTTTATATTAAACTTAAGTGGACAGAAACTCCTTTCAAGAGATTTGTAAATACTTATTGGAGAAGATATTGTGGCTATATTGAAGATCAAATCTTCCTGATTTTAATAAATCTTGAAATTTTAAGACAGGAAAATGCGAGAAGTACTATTGCTTAGTGCTCACTTGTACTGCTTGCTGCCTCTAACTTACTATTACTCCTAAGCACTTGCCATAATATAATTGAAAATAATATTTCTAGTGCATGTCTGAATGGTAGCTGCCATTTTTTATTTGTTTTTGGGTTCATTATTTTCCCTGTATCTTAAAACCCATATTTGTGGTCTTTGAAAAAAAAAAAAACCAACAACTCATACCATATCCATTCTAAATAAAATTTGAGCCCTAAAGAAATGAAAGAACATTCACATTGTTAATAAAATAAGACTTATCAGTGTTCTTAATAATGTCTAGTGCAGAAGTATATTTCACTCTTTAATTCATTTCTAAATAGTATAAAATAAAAATATTCTTCAATATCTAGATATTCCATATATTTTAATTTAGAATAAAAATATATAATATTAGGTTTTGCTATTCATTTTCAAATTTTTCTTAATTAAACAATTCCATCCATTGCCAAACTAAATGTTGTCTTTCCATTAATGAATAATTATTATGAATGTGTTGATAAAAAATACCATTAACTATATTATGAGATATGATGGGAGATAATTTTTCAGATATAAATTGTACATGAGGTTAGAGGAAAATCATTATAAGAATCACTTAAATAAAGCAATAATCTAAGCAAGTCTTGCCATTTAAGCACTCCTGGTAAGTCTAGTCTGCTAGCCCCTATGGGTGGTGGGCTGTACTTGCTAGTGAGAATGAGCCAAACTTACTGTTCATCTGTTGAACTATTTCAACTGTGACAGAGAAGGCTGTACCTATAATTTCTGAGATATCCCTTGGTTGCTTTTCCATAACTTAAAAAAAAATCTTTGATTGAAAATACAGGAGCATCATAACGATAATAAAATAGTACTTATTTTATCCCCATACTGTGCTTTAGGATTGAACAACTGAACCTATTGACAGATGCAGGAGAATGCCTTCAATTCTCACCACTGCTTTAGTGGTGAGGAAGTGAAGTTTCTAAATCTCTTAGAGCAGCTTTGTATTCAGAAGGTTCTGACTGTTCATTAGGCAGTGATAAATGCTTAGGAGTCTCAACTTTCATGCATGCTTATCTTGATAAAATCCTGCAGAGTGTTGATTTGTCTAACGTCTGTAAAAATATTAGGAAACAAAGTTGTAGTAGCAAAGAGCATTAAAACTTACTCTCAATGTCATATTTTGACTGGAAATTATTGTTATCTGGCCTGTATAGCCCCATATGGTTTGTTCAGATTTAGTGTACTGAGTTCTGTTTCTCTCTCTCTCTCTTTTTTTTTTTTTCCCCTAGCCTGATGCAGTTTCCTGACACAGTTTTCACTATAATAGACCTTATGGAAATATCATCTTCCACTGAGTCCTTTCTTCCATAAATTCCAATTTCTGCAGTGGCAGGAAGAGGGCACAGTGTCAGCTTACTTTGAGGAAGAGGGAAGTGGGAATATTACCAATCAGAAAACCAGTGGCATCGCAAGCTTAAGGAGAATGCTTTCCTGAAGGAACCACACACACTACATTTGCTTCATAACTTTATACTTTGTGTATCTGTATCCTACTCTCCAAATAGTTAAAGGGTGTTTTATGTCATAATTGTTCTGTTATTTTTCTTTTTTAATTTTAATTTTCTTCATATATGCTAATTGTGTGTGGTGCTGTATTGTACAAGTACCCTTATATGCAAGTACACATTTATGCCAGACACATTTACCCCATACTCATACTCTCCAGGCATTCATTTTCTGCCCTTCCCTCCGTTAGTCTTTCTGTTCCTCTTTATAATTTTACTTCTACTCTAGTGTCCATATACACACATGATTTTATTTGTGTCAAAATATCATAAGACATGATTAAAAAGCAAAGACAAGGTGGAGGTCCACTTTGCTTTACAGCTACTATGTCCACTGTGCTGAAATTAAAACTGTGTCTCTCAGTCCTCTCACTATGGTTTAGATGCAGTTGTTCCCCAAGAGTTCACGTTGGGGAAGCTTGGTCCTCAGTGTGAAGTGTATACATGGGTGATGCCTTAAAGACTGGGTACCATGTTCAGAAGGGATTCTGAAATTTCTAGACACTCAGCTTCTGTCCTGACACTAAGCCTTGAACTCTTCCTCTTCATTTGATTGCATTGAAATGAATTATTCCCCAAAGACAAACTGTTAGGACTGTTCGGATCTGATCTTTCAGCCCCCCAAATAGTGAGTTAAATAAACTTATTAATTCATAAAATAGACTGTCCTTGATATTTCATTACAGCAATGAAAAATGGCCTAGTACATACAGGCATATTGTTCTGTATTTGAGAGATCAGAGTGACAATGGGAATGTCTGTATTTTTGCTCTCACTTATTTCTATAGGGTGAATGCTCAGTTTATACATTGCCTGGTCTATGAATTTCTAACACTGTAAAGGAGTGAATGATTCACTCTACTTTTTGCTTATATTATATAGAGCATTTCATTAATTTGTTCAGGATGGCTTCTGATTTCCGCACTCCAGTAATCATTTTTCCTCGGGTTCAGAAGTACCTAAGACTAAGGTACATGGCTCTGCCTGGCCAGGCTTCCCTGAACAATCTTCTGAAACTGTGCATTAGGACTTACTTAGAAGTTGGTCTATGGCACATGGGGATTTTGCTTCTGCACAGATATTAGCATCACAAATAGATATTGAGTTCCAATAGGATGTCCTCCCCACTGTCCTAGTTTCCTGGTAAGTGAAGGCTTTCATGGGACATGCCCCTTGGGCTAGTATGCAGATATAAGTGAGTATATACCATTTGAGTCTTTCTGCTTCTGGGTTAACTCACTCATGATCATTTCTAGTCTAGATGAGAGAAGCATGGGAGAATAGCAAAGTAGAAGGATCCAGAGGGTCCTAGAAACCTACAAGTAGAACATTATGATAGGCAGATTTGGGCGCAGGGGTCCCGCTCAAACGAAGGCACCAGCCAAGGACAATACAGGTGGTAAACTTTAAACCCCTACCCAGATCTAGCCAATGGTCAGAACATTCTCTACAGTTGAGTGGAGAGTGGAATATGACTTTCTCACATACTCTGGTGCCTCACATTTGACCATGTCCCCTGGAGGGGGAGACCTGGTGGCACTCAGAGGAAGGACAGCAGGTTACCAAGAGGAGACTTGATACCCTATGAGCATATACAGGGGGAGGTAATCCCCCTCAGGAACAGTCATAGGTGAGGGGAATAAGGGGAAAATGGGAGGGAGGGAAGAATGGGAGGATACAAGGGATGGGATAACCATTGAGATGAAACAATAATAAATTAATAAAAGATTTTTAAAAATGTAAAAAAAAAATAGATATTGATGTTACTTAAGATTTCTATTGATAATAACAGAAAATGTTGTGGTTAGTATTAGGATCTAGATTTCTAAAGATATCAGTTATGCAGCACCATACATTGCCACTATAAAGAGGTCTTCACTACTGACAGTCTTCATGGACACAAGCCACAGACGTGACATAAGCCACCATTCACTAGTTGGGAATGCCTTTCTTTTGATGACTTTTATTATCTTAGACTTCTCCCATGTTATAAAAATACAAATTTTATTCCTGTCTAAACACCAAATTTATATTGTAGATGAATTTCAAATAAACGAGTAAAAATTGTATCAGATGTGGCCATATTCATGTGTTGGGGAAGTTGTTACCAAGAACTGGAATTGCCACTTTTTTTTTTAATCTTTTTTTTTTTTTATTAATTTATTCTTGTTACATCTCAATGTTTATCCCATCCCTTGTATCCTCCCATTCCTCCCCCCCCCCATTTTCCCATTATTCCCCTCCCCTATGACTGTTCCTGAGGGGGATTACGCCCCCCTTGCCACTTTTAATAATGTTTTTAACTAAACAAAGACAATTCTGAGCAGCACGATGCTTTGATAAAATGATGACACTTGAAAAATGTTTGGTTTTAAACCTCAAAGCGGATGATGTGCATCAAAGAACCTCCTTATGGAGATGGCTTCAAATGTGGCAAACAAACCACTGGGTAAAATGTCCTTGTTTCTACCACAGACAGAATTCTGTCTAAAAAAGGGAAAGCTTGGATGCAAGCAGTCAACAGCCAAACTCTGCCAAGATATGGTAAGCAAGTCCTCAATAGTTCCTGCCTCACACCCATGTCTGTCAAATATATTGGGCCAGAAGACTGAAGATGATGCTCAAAAATTATAAAGCGTTTTGGGTGACTATTCAGGTAGCAAACTGTCTCTGTCATCTTCTCATTTGGAAAGCTACTCACCTGCACTACCAGTATACTCAGGTAATAAAAATTTTTCCTTCTTAAGTATCTGATGGGGTTGAAAACTAGATAGTTAAGTTGTACAATTAAACATAGTTGTTTAGAGGTTAAGATGTTTTAGGTCTAGATATATGTCTTAAGTTAATAATGAAGAGGTATGGTAAATATTGATTTACATTCAAAATTTTAGAAACACCAAGATAGGTAAGATGTTTTCTTCAACCTGTCAAATATAAATATCCATAACACTAAGAATGTAACATTTATGTAATTCCTATATGTAGTTTATTGTATATACGTATAATGATATAAATGTATATATAAAAAATAAAAATATTTAATAAAATAGAAAAAACAAAATATAATATAGCCTATGTGCCAGTTGTGGTGGCACATGCCTTTAATCCCCAGACTCAGGAGGCAGAGGCAGATGGATTGCTGTGAGTTCGAGGCCAACCTGGTCTACAAAGGAGTCCAGGACAGCCAAGGCTACACAGAGAAACCCTGTCTCAAACAAACAAACAAAAAGCCTAAGTAAACTTCTCACTTTTGTGGGTATTTTACCAAAATTTTGAGGGATATTTTGCACTTATTTTATTTCTTCTTTACAAAGACATAGAATATGTTTCTGAGTACTAAATCTTCCGCTGTTGTTGTTGTTGTGTGGTCTTGTTATTCTGATATGTTGACGATCTGGTTCATCCAAGGAATGTTAAGAGATAAACGTCTAATTTGCTTATTTTGATTTAAAATTTATGTTTCTTGAGTTTTAGTGAGTAACTTGAACCTATGAAAAAAAATCACCATTAGGTATTCTATGCACATCATGTATAGTATAGACTGTTTTTCTTTTTTCTTTTTTTTTTTTTTTTTGATTTTTTTTATTAATTTATTCTTGTTACATCTCAATGTTTATCCCATCCCTTGTATCCTCCTATTCCTCCCCCCCCCCCCCATTTTCCCATTATTCCCCTCCCCTATGACTGTTCCTGAGGGGGATTACGTCCCCCTATATATTCTCATAGGGTATCAAGTCTCTTCTTGGCTACTTGCTGTCCTTCCTCTGAGTGCCACCAGGTCTCCCCCTCCAGGGGACATGGTCAAATGTGAGGCACCAGAGTACGTGAGAAAGTCGTATCACACTCTCCACTCAACTGTGGAGAATATTCTGACCATTGGCTAGATCTGGGAAGGGGTTTAAAGTTTACCTCCTGTATTGTCCTTGGCTGGTGCCTTAGTTTGAGCAGGACCCCTGGGCCCAAATCTGCCTATCATATTGTTCTACTTGTAGATTTCTAGGACCCTCTGGATCCTTTTATTTTGCTGTTCTCCCATGCATCTCTCATTTAGAGTCCCAATAGGATGCCTTCCCCTCTGTCCCAGTTTCCTGGTAAGTGAAGGCTTTCGTGGGACATGCCCCTTGGGCTAGTATGCAGATATAAGTGAGTATATACCATTTGATTCTTTCTGCTTCTGGGTTAACTCACTCATTATAATCATTTCTAGCTCAATCCATTTATCCACAAATTTCGGGAATTCCTTGTTTTTAATAGCTGAGTAGTATTCCATAGTGTATATGTACCACAGTTTCTTTAAAAACTTTAGTGTTTCTAATTTTTAGTGGTTTGTAACAAAAAATGAACAAACCATCAGATACTTTTTAGAAGACTGGGTAAGTTTTTTCTTTGTAAAACACATTAGCAATATTATTACATTGTCTTTGAATAATGTTTTTGAATAATATTTTGAATAGGAGTTGATGAATGGACAAAATATAGCATGGCAGACATGGGCTAAGAGAGTAGAAAGATATCACTCATGGATACTTGACTAATAACAGAAAAACAAGAAGAAAAAATTGAAGTGTATTCCTTATGCCACATATCTTATCATAATTATATTATGATGTGTTATACTATTATTATATATTATGTATATGTTATATTAATTATATATTATATTATTAACTATTTGCCTCACTCAGGATGACTATTTCTAGTTCTATCCATTTGCCTTCCAATTTCATGATTTCCTTGTTTTTAAGAGCTGAATAATATTCCATTGTGTAAATGTACCATAGTTTCTTCATCCATTCTTCAGATGAGGGAATTTATGTTGTGTCCAGATTCTGGCTATTATGAATTAGGTTGCCTGGATATAGTTGAGAAAGTATCCTTGGGTTGTGTGGTGGAGTTTCTTTTGTGTATATGCCCAAGAGTGGTATAGCTAGGTCTTGAGGGAGCACAATTACCAATTTTCTGAGAAAGCTCCAGATTGATTTCCAAAGTTGTACTCCCACCAGCAATGGAGGAGTGTTCCTCTTTCTCCACATCCTCACCAATGTGTGCTTTCACTTGAGTTTTTGATCTTATATATGCTGACGGGCATAAGATGGAATCTCAGAGTCATTTTGATTTGTATTTCCCTGATGACTAAGGAAGTTGAGCATTTCTTTAAATGATTTTCAGCCATTTGATATTCATCTGTTGAGAATTCTCTGTTTAGCTCTGAACCTCATTTTTAATTGTGTTATTTGGTGTGATGGTGTTTATTTTCTTTAGTTCTTTATATATTTTGGATATTACTACTTTGTCAGATGTAGGGTTGGTAAATAGACTAGACTTCTCCTAGTCTATAGGTCGTCTTTTTGTTCTGTTGACATTGTTTTTTGTCTTACAGAAACTTCTCAGTTTCATGAAGTCCTGTTTACTAATTGCTAATCTTAGAGCCTGAGCTGTTTGTGTTCTGTTCAGAAAGTTGTCTCCTGTGCCAATGAGTTCAAGAATATTCCACAATTTTTCTTCTAACAGATTTAGTATGTCTAGTTTTATGTTGAGGTGTTTAATCCACTTGGACTTTAGTTTTGTGCAGGGTAAAAGACATGGATGGTATATACTCACTTATAAGTGGATATTAGTCCAACATAATGTTCTTTGGTAGTCTCCACTTAGTGGGGGAATCCATATAGATGCTGGGACTCACTGCTGGACACCAGGTGACAATGGTACTGAAGAATAAGGTTGTGAAAGGACCCAGGGGGTTCAGGAGCTCCACAAAGAGACCATCAAGGCTTGTGGATCTAGACCTGGGGAGGTGGGAGCGCTGCACACACTGATGTAACCAACCAAGAGTAATGCATGCAGTAAATGTAGATCTAGCCAATGGACATCTCATTCTTCAAGGTTGTGGGAAGTGTGGAGACTGCCACTGACATGAACTCGGATTCTCCCAACTTGATCACTTCCACTCATTGGGGATGCCAAGTGGGCACACAGAGGAAAGGGAAGTACATTATCTGGATGAGACCTGATAGAAGGTGGTCATATGGTGGGGTACGAGGGCTCCTTCTCTCAGAGGTCTAGGGAAAGGAAATAGAGTGAAAGAGGGAGGGAGGGTTGGAACAGGAAGATACAAGTAAAGTGAAAACAATTGGGATGTAAACTGAATAAATTATAATAAATAAATAAATAAATAAGATGTATGATGCATGTAATTCAGTGTACAAATATATAATATAATATTAGTAAACTTTTAAAATCTGGGCTGATAGGTCTCCCTCCAAGAACCAAAGACCATATAACAAAAACTGCAATAGTAAAAATTGGTAGCATTCTTTTGTGTTGTTGTTTGGGGGTTGGGGGTGTCTAAAAGACTCCCAAAACATGTATTGTTGCTGCCCTTGATTACTCCCCTGTGGTAAAAGGCAAGTTTCTATGCTTAAGTGTCATCCACTTCAGAAACAGTTCTCACTGGCCTGTGAACCAGAACTGACCAGATTTTTCCATCCCTGAGGACTAGCTTTCATGATACCTGAAGACACCAAGCAACTTCTAAAGAGGAAGGCAATCAATTATGCCACTCAACTCTGACACTTATGTATCACATCAATGACATAATAAATCTTACAGGTAGAGTAGTGGCACACATGCTTGGCAGTAACCAATTGTTCTCTACTTGGCCTTAAGACCAACTTAGCAAAGGAGATACTGTACCTGATACAGGAAATGTGTTAGTGAAATCATGGTTATTAAAGGAGATTCTATAACCACTAATTTACTAAACCTACATAATCCTTAACAATAATTGATAAACATCATTCCTTATACCTTCTTCCCCCTTCATTTCCAACATAAAGAGACTACTATAGAAAACCACAACATGTTAATATGCAAAGTTGTGGAGCCCAGATCCTACAGATATATCTATAAAATATCCCCATAATTAAGGATTAGGGAACCTTAAGGAAGAGAGGTCAGAGAGATCTTAAGAGCCAGATGATCAGGGATTTTGCTATGAGATTGTATCTTCTGGTAATATCAGAAGCTATCTATACACGTAAAGTGTCACCAACATGGAAATTAAAACACGGGTTGAAAAGGATAACATCAATGAACATGAAAAACTACATGGGAAAAACTCTGTGAGGCCTTGACATATACAAAGTATTACAGGCAAGTTAGTAAAGCTGGGATTGGAAGAGGTAGCCCTCCTCAGGGGACAGCAGACCAATTGGTTGTCTAGTTCCAAATGGTCAGCACTAAAAATATACATACAAGCAACACTGTATGGACCCAATACGTTATTTTATGGAAAAAAAAAACTATATGCAGTAAAAATTGGTGGAGAAGGAGACCATGTCTTTGAACAAGAGTGGAGGATATACAAGTGTTTGAATGAAGGAAATAAAGGAGAGACATGTTGTAATGAAATACAGGGTTAAAATTTTAAAAGAAAAGGAAAGAAAAAGGTTTTAATTACACCATAAAAAATTGGATGTATGAAAATAAAACAAACAAAAAAAACCAAAACAACAAGAAAACTCACTAAACAACCAACAACAACAATAAAAGTCAATGGGTGTACATCCACTGGTTTATTCTGTGGATAAAATTTATAAACAGTATTGATTAAGATTATTTTTATGTATTCACTAGAACAGGAAGCCAAAATATAAAGTCCAAATGTCAATGACGGAACAAGAAAGACTTGACAAAATACTATGCAGTCCAACCCTCCAAAAGTAGTGATTTCCGTGTGAGTTAGAGATGTGAAGTTCCTTGTTTTATGGCAATGCTTTCAAACTTTGTGCAGGGTGACCACAGTAGGAAGAGAAGGATGGATAGAGAGGCCAGTATGCATATCTGTAAATGTGTTAGCTAATCAGTTGCAAAGGTAGCAACATGTAATAGCCTACATCTATTTATACACCCTAGTTTCCATATAAAAATACTTAGAAAGATTAGTCATCTTTACTGGATAGAAGAAGCAAAATTCCAAGGAGGATAAACATCAGAAATTTCTACAGTAATCAACAGTATTTTATGTGTTTACTCAATAAAACACATTGAAATCCTGTTTAAAATAATCACATTCTCTATTTTATATTTTCATCTACATAACCAATACCCACCAGCAATCTTTACTTGGAAACAGACTGGCTCTACTGTCCTGTGAATCCAATAATGGATCTTCAAACTCCTTCCTGTCCTCTATGTCTAATCCCCATGTCTAATATCCAGCAGTGTAGCAGACAACTTGCTGGGCCTTTCCTCTTTCTCTGACTCCATTGTCCAGACTTCAGGGCAGATCCTGGTTTCCTCCTTCCTGTGGACCCTTTCAGAAACTGCCCTCTTGTATCCCATGCCTATACATGTGTGATAGTCCTCTGTAGCAACAGTGGGTAGGAATTGAGAAACACTCCCTACCAAGCAACACACAGCCAACACTTATTCTTAAATGCAGAGAGAACAGCAGAAACAAACAACAAAACAAAACAAAACAAAAAAATGGAACAACCACCCAACAAAGACAAGACCAGACATTAAAAAATATCAAGTTTTTAAAAAGTTGGTGTCTTGAGAAATTAGAGTCACTATAAGAGTGAAGTTAATTTAAATAAAAGGAGATTAAAAGAGACATGTTTTTTAAGACATGCAGGTTTTTTACGATGTGAAATTTTTATCCATTTGGCAAATTTTGTTCTAGTAAAAAAAGAATTGAAAAAAAATGTGTTTACATCACAATAATATCAAAGCTAAATAGCTAAAAGCCATCACAAAAACACAATCACTAACATCCAAGATGAAATACCTTCACCAGAACCCAGCAAGAGAGCCTTGAGAAATGCAGTATAGCTGAAGCCCAAGACAGAGATTTCATATTCTAAATAATGATCAAAATCTCCCATGAACAACCTGGCTTGACTTGAATTGACATTTAGGTACTATATGGACTAGTCCAGGTCTTACAATTACCATGTGCAGCAACCTATGTTAGCCTGTTGAAGGAAATGGAATGGAAGTAAGTGGCCTATATCCTCAAAGAAAATTTTAGTCAATCAGTGGATGCTTACAGATAAAATCCTATCTTTCTCAGAGGGTTTGGGAACTTCTTCAAAGACAGAAGAAGGGACTGGCATAGCTATATTCCTCTTTTGACTATTACATCACATTTCTATTGTGCCAGGATTCTTCTGAACACTCTGTATTAGTCTGCCTCCCTGAAGGAAAAATCCAATTTACAATTAGAATGAAAAAGAGAGAGCAAATTAAAGCAATTGTTTGTAGGAAATAGAAATCTGGCCACAGGGATAGGCTAGTGGAGGAACATGGGGACTACATTAATAAAGCTGTTACATGCCAAATCCTCAGAAGATGGAGTTACATGCAGATCTGTGTTTTGTGCAGAGCAGTGAACTTTGATCCAAAGAAACAGCTGATAACACACAATCCCACAGATAATGAGCTGAGAGTAAAAGCAATATACTCTGCTCTCATTACTTACTATATATTTTTCTCAGACTTCTCATTGGTCAAACCAACAAGAAGTTATCTAGGTATACACATATACTCCACTGATAAAATCTGAAGTACAGTACAGTACATAGGCTTTATATACACTGTATTAGGTAATCAGCTGCATGATATGAAAATTTGTGTATACCTCACACTTGTGCAAAATGGTATATACACAAGTGAAATAATAATAATTAGGATAGCAATAAGAGATATAGAAAAACAGTGAAAAAGATGAGATCTCCTTAGAAAATGCAATATTTGGCAAATAAAATTGATCAGGCCTAATGTATGTGGTTATATTAATAAATCATATTCAGTGGAACCTATACAAATGATAGAAATTTGACAGGAAAAGCTCAGTATTCAGATACACAATTGATGAGTGAGAACTGAAAAATAAAGTGGTTAAGTCAACAAGTGGGTATTTGCTTCCATGAGAAGACACTCCTGGCCTGTAACATCATAATTCCAATTCTATAAACATGTGGGTGAACATTAGTCGGTGTTAAAGAATTTCAAGAATTTGTGAGCAACAATAGTAGAAGATGCTAGGACTTACTTAGACACATTGCTGATGGTGATAAACTAATGCTCTCAGATACATTTTTAGAAGTATAACCATTTTAGGCTTTCTAGGAAAGAATTTAGCAAATTCTTTTAAAAGTAAAATGGCCATCTGCTTCAATAAAGCATTAATCACTCTCACTTCATTTCCTTAATAAATGTTCACATGTACTAGGATAATCACTGCTACAGTGGCATCAATAAGGAGAGGGTTGGGCTTTTGTTCTTTTTTATCTAAAGATCAAATAATAAGAGAAGCCATGAACTATATTCCATACTGAATATGTACAAAAAATAATGTGTAGAACTGTCAAAAGTATTTATATTTAATTTTAATATTTATTTTTTTCTTTGTGTGTGTGTGTGTGTGTGTGTGTGTGTGTGTGTGTGTGTGTGTGTGTGTGTCTGAGTGTGTAAATGTATACTACATAATGCTCCAAAGTTACGGAGCAATTTTGAGAGCCTACCAAGGTAGCCAAATGTATCTGTACTTTTGGAGGCTGCTTGCCTTCACTTCCTACTTATTAGGTAATATTTACTCCTATTAGGTCTCTAATGAGGTTGAAGACTATATAATTATAGTATCACAGTTAAACTTATATTGTTTGGGATGATAGAAATTGATAGATAGTATAATACTTTGTCTAAGAATGAAAAATATACAAATGTAAATATCTAATAAAATAAATAAAAGGGGGAGAATGCTTATTGTGTTATTCAATTAGGTTATTGTGTTATTCAAATGTTGATTTCTGTAAGCCCCATGTTGTGTTACAATCCTTGTTTCGAGAATCTCCTGCCTCAATGTTGTGTAAACAGTGCTCCCCAGTTGTCCCTTGATATGCTAATAAAGCAGCAAATTGCTGAAATGGGAGGGGAATAGGGCTAGATTTCCTGCCAATCAAAAGAGGAGTTAGAGAAGGAAATAGGGGTTTCAGCCACAGGCAGATGTCCAGGAGTGATTCTGAGAAGAAGCACAGCAAAGAAAGCTAAAAAATGCAAGAATCTCTGGGATGTATGCTGGCAGGAACTCAGATTAGGTTAAAGGGTTAAGAATAAGTCAGTAACTGTTCAATTATTGTGCTGTGAAGCTCATTTAAATAATATAGTAGATCTCATTTATTTGTGTGATATTGAGGTTAAGAGAGAAACTGAAAAAAAAAAAACAGTTTTATAAAACTAACTTTATAGAGATACAAGATGGTTTCACCAAGTATGCACCTTATCTGAACAGCAGGACAGCAATGAGAACAGAATAACTCACAGGCCTGAAGTGGACTGCAAAACCTCAAATATCTATATCTCCCAAGTGAGATAAGAGCCCACAGTGTGGGAAACTCAACAGCCCAAACACAGGTTATCCAGTTAAACCCCAGAAAAACTCTGTGGCTCTTGCTCCCATGGCCTCAGATTCAAGACATCAGGTACCTGTAGGGCAAAGCTCTAGCTGGGAGCACTCACTCTCACTGAGCAGAGACTTTCCAGATACAGCAGCTTGTGCCCCCAACCTTGAGCCTCCCATGAACTGGGTACCTTCTCAGACAAGGACACACAGCTCCTACACCAGGTGTCCACTCTTACCACCACAATGACATTCAGAGTAACGCAGATTGAGGCCCTGCCCTTCCTGTGGAGTGGATACT
This sequence comes from Acomys russatus, assembly GCF_903995435.1. NCBI lineage: Eukaryota > Metazoa > Chordata > Mammalia > Rodentia > Muridae > Acomys > Acomys russatus. The sequence goes on along the minus strand of NC_067151.1, from coordinate 50,648,318 downwards.
TTCTAATATCTGGGCTGGAAGATCCAACTGCAAGTTTCCTGACTTAATAAGTACATTGCCTGAGCACAGTGCCTGGACAGTGGAACCTCAGTAATCTTGGAGCAAGAAAGCCAGTAATGGGACAGCCAATTCTAGGACTTCTCTTCATGAAAGGAGGATACCTGTACTCTTGAGGAGCCCATTTAATTTCCACAATCATACAACTGAGGAGAGCCCAGGAAAGTCTTGAGAGCCACCCTCAAGTCTGAGACTATTTTCAATTATCTGATGAAGGCACCTTCAGGAATACCCAGCTTCTTTCTCGGGGCTCTTCCTAAACTCCCCTCAGCTACCCCCATAGAACTCTATCTAGCATCAGGATCTACCAGCCAGCACCATAGATGACCAGAAGTCTAAAGGCAGCATAAAAACACAATCAACAAAATCCAGAGTAATATGGCTTCTTCCGAACCCAGTCATCCTATAGCAAGCAGTCCTTGATCCTCTAACACAACTGAAACATAAAAAAGTGAAATTAAATCTATGCATAGGAAGATAAAAATGGAGGAAAGAAAGAAAATTGTTAAAGAAATACAAGAAGGTACAAGCAAACAGTTTGAGGCATTTAGAGTGAAAATAAATAAATCACTGATAAACTTTCAAGAAAGTACAAATAAGAAGGTGAAGGAATTGAAAAATCATATAAAGAAAAGGAGGAAAACAAACAAACAGATTAGCAGACTCAATAAACTGGTTAAATATCTGAAGACAAAAATGGAAACAATAAAAGAAAAGCAAAAACTAAGGAAATCCTGGAGAGGGAGAAATTATGGAAGAAAACAGAAACTACAGAAGAAAGCATGATCAACGGAATAAAAGAGATGGAGGAAAGAATCTTAGATGCAGAAGACACATGAAAGAAATTGATGCATCCATCAAATAAAATATAAAAGCTTAAACAAAATCCTGACACAAAACATTCAAGAAATCAAGGACACCATGAAAAGACAAAACCAAAGAATTATAGTAATTGATGGAAGAGAAAATTCCCCACTCCAGGGGCCAGACAATATTTTCAAAAAAATCAAAGAAGAAAATTTCCCAATCTTTAGAGATGCCTCTAAGCATAAAACAGCCTACAGGACACCAAATAGGGAAGACCAGAAAACAAAGTCCTCCTGCCCCATAATAATCAAAACACTAAATGTACAGAACAAATAAAATATTAAAAGATGCAAGGAAAAAAGCCCATTTAACATAGAATTTCAAACCTATCAGATCACACCCAACTTCTCTGCAGAGACCATAAAATCTAGAAGGGTAGAGGCAGATGTGTTGTAACACAGATGCCAGTCCACACTACTATACCCAGCAAAACTTTCATTCAACATGGATGGAGAAACAAAATATTTCACGACAGAATCAAATTTAAACAATATCTGTGCTGAAACCCAGCTCTGAAGAAGATACTAGAAGAAAAACTCACACCTGAGAGGGTTAATTACACCCCAAAACAAAACACACACACACACACACACAGAGACACACAGAGGATATAAGTAACTTCACTACAGAAAAACCAAAAGCAGACAAACACACAGTATTCTACAACCAACACTAAAAAGATTCTAACAGTCTCTGCTTATTAATATCTTTCAACATCAATGCTCTCAACTTTCCAACAAAAAGACAAAAACTGAAAGAATGGATATGTAAACAGAACCAATCATCTTTTGGCATACAAGAAACACACCTGAACCACAAAAATGAAATTAGCTGAGAGTAAAGGGATACAAAAAGATTTTCTAAACAAACAGATCCAAGAAACAGTCTGGAGTAGCCATCTCATATCTAATCAAATAGATGTTCAATTAAATTTAATCAAAAGAGATGAGGAAGGACATTTCACACTCATTAGAGGAAAACTCCACCAAGATGACTGTCCAATTCTGAACACCTATGCTCCAAGTGCAAGGATATGCACATTCATAAGGAAAACATTACTAAATCTTAAATCACGTACTAAAGTTCACACATTAATAATGGGAGATTTTAACACTCCACTCTAACAGTAGAAAGATCATTGAGACAGAAATGAAGTGGAAAAATAATGAAACTAATAGACATCATGAAGCAAATGGACCTAACTTATATCTACAGAATATTTCACTGAAACACAAAGAATATACCTTCTTCTCAGAAGCTCACAGAACCTTCTCCAAAATTAACCCTATACTTGGTCACAAAGCAAACTTCAACAGATACAAGAAGATCAATATAACCCCTTGCATCTTATCAGACTACGATGGATTAAAGCTGGAACTGAACAACAGCAGAAACAACAGAAAGCTTATACACTAATGTAAGCTAAATAACTCCATACTCAATGGCGTCTGGGTCAGGGAAGAAATAAAGGAAATTAAAGTCTTCCTGAAAGTCAATGAAAAATAAAGCACAACATACCCAAACCTATGGGAAACAATGAAAAAACAGTCCTGAGACAATTCACAGATCTAATTACATTAATAAAGAAATTGGAGACATCTTGAACAAGCAACTTAAGGGAACACTTAAGAGCCCTACAGGGAAAAAAAGAAACAGAAATACTTAGGAGGAGTAAATGGCTGAAAATAATCAAACAGAGAGCTGAAATCAATAACTTAGAACCAAAGAACACAATTCAACAATCAACAAAACACAATCAACAAAACCAAGAGCTGGTTCTTTGAGAAAATCAAGAAGATAGACAAACAAATGTCAAACTAACTAAAACACAAAGATAGTATCTAAGTAAATGAAAAGGGACACATAATGGCAGATGCCTAGGAAATTCAAAGCATTTTTAGGTCTTATTTCAAAAGCCTATATTCCACAAACATTGATAATATAAATGATATAGACAAATTTTTTTTTTAAGATTGATTTATTTCTTATGCATACAATGAGCCGCCTGCATGTACACCTGTTGGCCAGAAGAGGGCATCAGGTCTCGTTCCAGATAGTTGTGAACCACCATGGAGTTGCTGGGAATTGAACTCAGGACCTTTGGCAGAGCAGGCGGCACTCCTAACCACTGAGCCATCTCTCCAGGCCTCGACAAATTTTTGATAAAATTCCACTTACCAAAATTGAATCAAGATCAGATAAACAGTTTGAACAGTCCTATAACCCCTTAGGATATAGAGGCAGTCATTAAAAGTCTCCCAACCAAAAATAAATAAATAAATAAATAAAAAGCCCAAGGCAAGATGGATTCAGTACAGAATTCTACCAGACCTTCAAAGAAGAGTTAATACTCTTCGAACTACTCTACAAAATAGAATCAAAAAAAAAAAAAAAAAAAACACTGCAAACATATTCTATGAGGCCACTGTCACCTTGACACCTAAACTACACAAAGAAAAATAATTTCAGACCAATTTTCCTTATGAATATTGATGCAAAAATATTCAATAAGATATTTGCAAACTGAATCCAATAACACATCAAAATATCATCCACCATGACCATGTAGGGCTTCATCTCAGGCATGCAGTGGTGGTTCAATATACAAACATCCATCAGTGTAATCCACCATATAAACAAATTGAAACAAACATACAATCAAACAAACAAAAAAGCCACATGAACATCTATTTAGATGATGTAAAAGCATTTGACAAAATCCAAGATCCATTCATGTTAAAAATCTTAGAGAGATCAGTGATCCAAAGCATCAACCTAACATAATAAAGGCAATATTCTACAAGATTAGCATCAACATCAAAATAAACAGAGATAAACTTATATGAATTCCACTGAAATCAGAGACAAGACAAGACTGTCGACTCTGTCCATTATCTTTTCAATATAGTATTTCTAGTCCTAGCTAGAGCAATAAGACAACTAAAAGAGATCAAAGGGATACAAATTGGAAAGGAAGAAGTCAAGATATCATTATTCACACATGATAGGGTAGTATACATAAGCGACCCCAAAAGTTCTACCAAAGAACTCCTACAGCTGATAAACTCCTTCAGCAAATTGTCTGCATACAAAATCAACTAAAAAAAATCAGTATCCCTTCTGTATATAAAAGACAAATAGGCTAAGAAGGAAATTAGGTAAACAACAACCTTTACATTAGCAACAAGTAAATATAAAATATCTTTATGTAAGTCTAACGATGCTAGTGAAAGACATATCAAAAAACTTCAAGTTTCTGAAGAAAGAAATTGAAGAAGATATCAGGAGATGGAGAGATCCTCCATCCTCATGGATTGGTAGGCTTAGCATAGTAAAAAATGACCATTTTACAAAAAGCAATCTACAGATTCAATGAAATTCCCAGCAATATGCCAAGATAATTCTTTATAGACCTTGAGAGTACAATTATCAACTTCATATGGAAAAACAAAAACCCAAACAGCTAAGACAATCCTGAAAATAAAAATATTCTGAAGGGATGTTCATCCCTGATCTGAAACTGTACCATAGAACAATAGTAATAAAAAACTGTTGGTATTGGCATAGAATCAGACTGGTTAATCAATGGAATCAAATCAAAGACCCAGAAATAATCCCATGGAGCCTAGATTTTTGGGAAAGAAGCCAAATCCATTCAATGGAAAAAAAGCATCATCAACAAATGGTTCTTGTCTAACTGGATGTCTACATGTAGAAAAATACAAATAGATTCATATTTATTACCATCCACAAAACTCAAGTCCAAGTGGATAAAAGACTCTGACATAAAATCAGACATTCTATATCTCTTAGGACAAAATGTATGGAAGAGCCTCAAACTCACTGTCACAAGAGACAACTTCCTGAACAGAACACCAATAGCTTAATCTCTAAAATCAACAATTAATATAAATGCTACCTCATGAAACTGAAAAGCTTCTGTAAGGCAAAAGACACTGTCAACAGAACACAACAACAGCCCAAAGACTGGTAAATGTTCTTCACCAATCCTGCATCAGACAGAAAGCTAATATCCAAAATAGGTAAAGAACACAAGAAATTAAACACCAACAAACCAAATAATTCAGTTAAAAATGTGGTTCAGAACTAAAAGGAGAACTCTCAAACAGAGGAACATCAGATATCCAAAAACACCTAAAGAAATGCTGAACATCCTTAGTCTTCAGGGAAATGGCAATAAAAACAATTCTGACATTCCATCTTAATACCTGTCAGCTTGACTAAGATCAAAAACTCAAGTTGGTGAGGATGTGGAGAAAGGGGAACATTCCTTCATTGATGGTAGGATTTAAAACCTGTGCTAACTCTTTGGAAGTCAATCTGGTGCTTTCTCAGAACATTGAAATAGTTCTACCTCAAGATCCAGATATACCACTCTTGGGCTTATACCAAAAGATACTTTACCATACAACAAGGACATTTGCCCATCCGTATTCACAGCAGTTTTATTCATAATAGTCAGAATTTGGAAACAAACTAGATGTCTCTCAATCAAAGAATAGCTAAAGAAATTGTGGCACATTTATACAATAAAATACTACCCAACTATTAAAAACAAAGAAATCTCAAAATGTGCAAGCAAATGCATGGAACTAAAAACGATCATCCTGAGTGAGGTAACCCAGACCCAGAATGACACTCATCATATATATTCACTTATAAACAGATGTTACCTGTATAATATATGGTAACCACACTACAATCCACAGACCTAAAGAAGTTAAATAGCAAGGAAGACCCTAGAGAGGATGCTTAAAGCTCATTCAGCATGGCAACTAGAATGAACACAAGAAGCATTTGAAGAGAGGGAAGAGAAAAGGAGCCTACCATAGAGGTCCTCTGAAAACTCCACCCAACAGAGGATCAAAGCAGATGCTGGGACTCATGGCCCTTCTTTGGGGTGGCTTAGGGAAGAGTTCAAGGATAGAAGGACTTAAAGGGGCTAGAGCCCTCCAAGGAGAACAACAGAATCAACAAATCTGGGCTCAGAGGGACCTACAGGGACTGGATGTGCCAGCCAAGGACCATGAATGGAAAGAACCTAGACCATTTGCTCTGAAGTAGTTGATAGGAAGCACAGTATCCTTGTGAACCCTGGAATATGGGGAGTAGGGACAGCTTCTGACATAGACTCTGGTGCCCACTCATTGATCAATTCTCCCTGGTGGGGCAGCCATGCAAGCCCACAGAAGAAGAGGATGCAGGCAGTCTTGATGAGACTTGATAGGCTGGGGTCAGATGGTAGGGAATGAGGGCTCCTCATTTCTGAATACTAGGGGAATGGGGATGGGAGAAGAGGGAGAAACGGTGGGACCAGGAGCAGATGAGGAATGAGGATATAATCAGGATGTAATGTAAATAAGTTAAAAATAAATACGCTTATAAAGACATAACTTGAACAACCACATGTGTTGTTCAGAGATCAGAAGACATTGTATTCTCTTGAATTGGGGCTAAAAGTAATTGTGGATGCCATGTATATGCCATCAACTAAACTAGGCTTCTCTTTCCAGAGCTGAAATTCTCTTGCACATAGAGCCCCTTACCCAGCCCCAGATGTTTATTTTAAATTAATACCTGTTACATTGAAAGTAACAATTTAAATTCAAAGCACTCAGGCATATTTTCTTCAATAATTCTTCTCAGAGATCATTCAATAATCACTACTACTCTGAACATAAAAGTTCTGTGTGCTCTTCAGAAATACAAGAGGAGATTACTTATTATTACTAAATACATTTCTGAATGGTTTGGTGGCTGTGTATATGTATAAAAAATATGTTTCAGGGTTGTTTACCCCAGAGTTAAAATGTTTACCTACCATTCATGAAGGCCTATAATCCATCCATACCCAAAGGGTATCTTTGAAAAAGAATCTCTCTCTTCTCTCTCTCTCTCTCTCTCTCTCTCTCTCTCTCTCTCTCTCTCTCTCTCTCTCTCTCTGTGTCTGTCTGTCTGTCTGTCTATCTGTATGTATGTATGGCTTTGTCTCTGTGTGTCTGTTCAAAACCCGTATTCTTAATGTCAATTGAATAAAATTCAATAAGTGAGAAGCTGATTTCATGTATTAAAATCAGAATATGTACTAAAGATGCTAAAAAGTGGAATTTTCTCACACTGGTAAAGACACATTTAGCACTTGTAAACAATAACTTATATTTAGCATGAAAGATCTTTGTCATGTTTATATCCCTTGTGATAATAATGCATTTCCTCATTAACAACCCCGAAGAAATAATGATAAATATTAATGAAAGTTTCTGTGAAAACACATTCATAACAACATTATACACAATTTAAAAAATGTAAGCACAAAAATAAGTGAATATTTACAAAATGCTGATATATCCATGTGCTGTACTATAAAATAGCTATTAAATTGCTTTTAATAAAATGTTAGTTTTACATTAACAATTCTTTTTTAAAGTTAAATAAAGAAGAACAATAATGTGTGAGTGGCATAAATAATCTTTTATGAATAAAATAAACATATACATGCATGAACTGAAGAATTGAGTATGCTATGGTCATGTTCAGAGACTGGAGCAAATCTACGTTGTTTTATTTGTGTCAGGTGTATAGGCTTTGTTCAAGAGCAGTCTATGTATTTGACAAGAAACTTTATATAGAAAGTTACTGAGAGATTTATGATAATTTTACATAGAAATATAAGTATCTTTTAGTTCCTAGTAACTCTTACAATAGGCCAACATCATTTTACTCTTCATCAATATGCATTACAAGTAAGTATATGTAAGGAATACTCACAACACTTGAATAAAATGATTCTTACATGAATCCTTCACATTAAGACATAAGCATGTTAAATTAATTTTAATTATCATGATATGTTTTCATACTAAGTTAAAAGGAAAATATTTGTAAATACAAAGACTATTTGTACAATCACTGAGTAAGTAGTTTGAATGATGAGCTAATAGGTAGTTAAAAATAAATCCTAGCTGATACTAGACTGACGATCAGTGCCAAGTGTTCCCATCTGTATTAGCATGAAAAAATTACCATAGCAGAAATAAACTAAAGTATCATCAGTAGAAAATGCTTGCATTCTAGTTCTTATGGGAGAAAGCCACATTAGCAATGTACTCTGGTGAAATCAAAACAAATGCTTTTCTCCTGATAGCATATTTCCACAAAATAAGCCAGGGATGCTATTTCTAATAGCATTGAAATTTCATACTGGATTAAGTATTTTTTTTATTAAATTAAATGAGTATATACAATTTAAAATTAAGCATAATTACAACATTTCCCTCTTTTTCTTCCTCCCTCCTATCCCTACCTATAACGTTTCTCAACTTTGTGGCTTCTTTTTATTGTTATTTTTACATATACATATAAATGATAAACCATATAAATACCATCTGTTGATTCCATTTAGTGTTGTTCATATGTACAAGATTTTTGGTGTGATTACTTGGAATTAAATAATCTTTAAAGGGGCCTCATTCCAATAGAAGATTAATTTTTCCAGTCTGTGTCATCTTTAGTTGGCTGCAATTCTTTGTTTAGAAGTGAGGCCATAAAATTTTTCTGAGTGTTGCCTTTATTCAGGTAGCCATCTTGTTGAGGTATCATAGAAGTGTTTTACATTTCCAGGACATTTTCTCTTAAACAATTTGCCTTGTTTAATCCAAGTTCTATATTCAAAATAGTTCCTATGCTAATTATTTGGATTATAATTGTTAAAAGCATTTGAATAACTTTCATTTTAAAATTTACTGCATGCAATTTGATGAGTGAATTCCATTTAAAATTCATGGTGCTGCTATTGCAATTTTGGAGAAGGTGGACCTTTGCAGAGACTGAGCTGAATAGAGAAATTCAAATGTGGTCTTCAGAAAACATAGTGTTCAAAATGAAGATGACCATGTTAACAAATAATAGGTAAAATATTGCACAATATATTTTTTTAAGTTTTTCAAATAATAGTATTGTTTTAAGCAAGAAAATGAATTGTAATAACATAAGTTGTTGGTGTTAACTTTATTTAACTTTTTATCCCTTGCTAGAAAAATCTAGAGGTTAATTTTATTAGTTATTAATTATGACATTACTGAGTGAAGAAGTGCCTCTTTGAAACAAAGCAATGTTGTGTAATCTTTTAGAATGTATTCACAACATCTATAGGCTGTACAGCATTTTTTGTTTCAACTCATAGTGGACTTTGGTAGCTACATTTATGCTAAAAAATGTACTTTGGTCCTTTCCTCTGTCTTTTATACTTCCCTTGTTATCTTTCTATATATGACAATAACCTGAGGAATTTAGTGTTTGTACTGGTTCAAACCAAGACCCATTCTATGGCTTTCATCATCATATTTTAAAGGACTTTAAAAACATAGACTATTATATTTTTGGTTGTGAGCCTAGTCTTTAATGGCTGAGTCATTTCTAAACAAAAACACAAAGAAGATATCAGAAGATGGAAAGATCATCCATGCTCATGGATTGGTAAGATTAACATCTTAAAGCATCTACAGATTCAATGCAATGCTCATCAAAATTTCAACACAATTCTTTAAAGACCTTCAAAGAACAATTCTCAATTTCATGTGGAAAAATATAATACGCAGGATACCTAAAGCAATCTTGGATAGTAACAGAACTTCTAGAGGTAGGACCATCCCTGATTTCATGCTGTACTACAGAGCAATAGTAATAAAACCTGCATGATATTAGCATAATAACAGAAAGTTTTTTCCCAGTGGAATAGAATTAAGGACCCAGAAATGAACTCAACACCTATGGACAATTGAATTTTGACAAAGAAGCCAAAACCATACAATACGGGAAAAAGCATATTCAACAAATGATGCTCATCTAACTGAATGTCCAGATGTAGAAAAAATGCAAAAGGTCCATATTTTTCACTCGGCACAAAACTCAAGTCCAAGATGATCAAAGACTTCAAAATAAAATGGAATATACTAAATCTAATAGAAAAGAAAGTGGTGAATAGCCTTCAGAGCATTGTACAGGAGACAACTTCATGAACAGAACAACAACAGCACAGATATTGAAATCAACAATTTATAAATGGGACCTTATGAAACTGAAAAGTTTCTGTAAGGTAAAGGATACCATGAATAGGACAAAGCATCAGCCTACACAAAAGGAAAAGATCTTCACCAACTCTACATCTGACAGAATGTTAATATCCAAAATATATAAAGAACTCAATAAATTAAACACCAACAAACCAAATTACCTAACTGAAAAATGAGGCACAGAGTTAAACACAATTCTCAAGAGAGGAATCTCAAATGGAACTTAAAATCTCTTAAAGAAATGTTCAGTGTCATTCGGTATCAGGGAAATGCAAATCAAAACATCTCTGAGATTCCATCTTACACCTATCAGAATGACTAAATTTAAAACTCAAGTGACAGCACATGCTGACAAGGATGTAGAGCAAAGGTAGCACTCCTCCATTGCTGATAAGAGTATAAACTTGTACAACCACTTTGGAAATTAATCTGGTGGTTTATCAGAAAATTGGAAATAGATCTACCTTCAGACTCAGCTATAGCACTCCTGGCCATATACTCAAAAGATGATGCACTGTACAAGGACACTTGATCAACTATGTTCATATCAGCTTTATTGGCAATAGCTAGAAATAGGAAATAACCTAGATTTCCCTCAATGGTGGAATGGATAAAGAAAATGTGGTACATTTACACAATGGAATACTACTCAGCGATTAAAAATAAGAACATCATGAAATTTGCAGACAATTAAATGGAACTAGAAAATATCATGGTGAGTGAGACAACACAGACCCAGAAAGACATATATGGTATGTACTCACTTATAAGTGGATATTAGCCATAAGTACAGGACAATCATGCTACAATCTACAAAGGCAAAAAAGTTAAGAGGCAAGTAGGGGCCAAGGGAGGATGACTAAATCTGACTCAGAATGGAAAGTAAAACAGGCACCTGAAGTACATGGAAGTAGGGAATTAGGTAGGAGACTGGGTGAAGAGGAGGAAGAGGGTGGGAATCCGGTGTGGGCAGGAGGTGTGGCAGGGAGTGGCCTGGGAGAGAGAAATGGATATCATTGTGGGGGGAATTTTCTGGGACAGGGGAGTCTCCTGGTAGTCTATGAAGTTGACCCTAACTAAAACTCCTAGCCTGAAGTGACTACCTCCTCTAGCCAGAAGAGTCTTGCAGTTGAGGAGGGGGACACCAACTCACTCATAAATTCTTTGACACAAAATTTGCCTTGTCTTCAAGAAGTATAGGACAAAGATGAAGCAGGAACAGATATTGAGGGAAAACCCATCCAATGACTGGCCCAACTTACACCTACCTCATGAAGAGAGCCAACCCCTGAGGCTATTATTGATAATCAGCTGTGCTTACAGACAGGAGCCTAGCATAACTATTTTCTGAGGTGGCTTTATCCAGTAGCTGATGGAAACAAGATGCCAAGACCCACAGACAAACAATAGGCAGAGCTCAGGGAGTTTTGTGTAAGAGTGGGAAGAAGGATTGAGGGAGCTGGAGGGATCAAGGACACCACAATCAGATCTATGGAGTCAACTAACCAAGGCCCCCGGGAACTCAGAGTCTGAACCTTCAAACAAAGAGCATGATTGGGCTGGACCTTGACATCCAAGATATAGATATAGATATAGATATAGATGTAGAAAACAGATTTGCAGCTTATTCTTCCTATGGATCTCCTAACAATTGGAGTAGGATCTTTCTCTGTTTCTGTTGCCTGCCTTTGGATCCCTTTTCCCTAGCTGGGCTGCCTTGTTTGGCGTCAGTAGGAGAAGATGCTCTTCGTTCTGTAGCAAAGAGATGTGCCAGAGTGGGTTGGTATCCATGGAGGGGCTTCCTTTCATCTGAGGAGAAGGGGAGGATGGAACTGGGGAGAGGTTGTGAGGGGGAGACTGGAAGTTGAGGATTAGGGTTATGAACAGGCTGTAAAATGAATAAATAAAGAATTCAAAGAAAAAATATTTTTAAAACATAGACTAAAAAATCTATTTGCACAATCTAGACTCACATTTCCTGAGTGCTATGTTTTTCTGAAACATCAAAGTTGTATTTGGAACTTCCAGGAACTGTTAGTAATTACTAAATATAAATGAAAATCAAAAAGTTGACTCACCATCATAACAAGTACTTTGAACTCTTTACCACCTGGTAAAAGCACTGCCACTTCTCCACTTAGTCTTTCTATAGTTTCCCTTTTTCTAGGCATTTGCAACTCAAGATTCTCTTACAATCTTTATAAAATCAAGTTTGTTTTTATTTGAAAACAAAGAATGTTTATTTTAAATTAATGAACTTCATAAAACTCTTCAAAATTTAGAAGTTCTACTAATTATTCCAGCAAGCTTATTCGAATTTACCAACATTGAAATGATTCATCATCAGCAAGCTAGTTTTCTCTACTCACTTCCCAGGAGAGTTTGCAAAATTGGTTCTGCCTTTATTACTGATCTGTGTTTCAAAATCCATGTCATGCAAATGACTTGGCTCTTTGTAAGAAAAACCAGTAAGGATTTATAATAAATAATTGGGTATTGAGTGCATCTTAGGCCCAATATTATAGTTATTGACCAGATTTTAAAGAGAAACATAACCATCCCATGAAAATGGTCTAAGTAAATAATCATAGAGACAAAATAAAGGTTGCCAGTTCAATTAAGCAGATATTTGTTTGGAAAAAATAAAGAGTAAGCACATTTTAATGCATGGATAAAAATCCCCTGTGTTTAATGTATTTGTGTTATATGTTCTTCTAGAGTATTTTGTGTGGTTTTAATCATTTCAGAGGACATCTATGAATCCTAGGAATATCCCATAGATGACCTGGTCCCTGTTATACCTCATAATTTATAATTAAATACAGATAAAATCTGAGAAAAATGATGGTCTAATATTCACTAATTAAATTTAACACAGAAGTATGATAAGTGTTAGTGTTCAAGAATAAGTTAGATTATAAAAGACCTAAGAAAAATATAAATGAAAATAATAAAGAAATACCAGAAATTCAAGTAATTTTAATTGGAACCCATTTTGTCCTCCATCTGGATTTATCAGTGACTTAGTATTTTTGCCAATTAAGAGGTACAGATTTTAATGCTCAAAGAGAATATTCTGACCTGGTTACTGGTGACTGCTTTCTTAGACACTGAAAAAGTGTGCTTTACAGTCAGGCTGGCTTTGAGTTCTGGACTCTTACCTTGAAAGGCCTATCTCTTTCTGAAATTCATAGCTTTCTTTCTACTGTGTCTTTTTACTGAACTAGTGGTTCTTTGGTTTCTTTGTAATAGTGCTTTATCAACAAGAATTAGGTATTGTGTGTACAAAGTCTGATATATTGTAAGTACTCCGTAAATGATAGATACTATCATTAAGAAGAATAACAAAATGTCAAGAAAATGTTTTGAAATTACAAAGACTGAAAATATCAGTGAGTAGCTTATTCTTGCCTAGAATTTAGATTGTTTTCTTGAAAAAGACAGATGCTCAGACAGACTTAGGGGCACAAATTTCTCCTTGGTTCATTTTCTTATATGCTTACTTTTATCGCTCATTGAGTATTTTTAGAGTAATTTTACATCTTTGATTACACAAAAGATGCATGTAACCAGATAAAGCACCATATACAGCACTCAAAAACATTAGCTGTTGATTGCTTTTGACATTGTGTTTAATTCATGTCAACAGTGGACAGGAAATGATGAATGGCCAGTTTTGCATAATTTATTAATTTCCAGCCATAAGGAAATGCTCCTACTTTACATATTTAAGAATTTGAGGAAATATTTACATTAATTCTGTGCATATGCACATTCAAATTTGTTTATGGGCTTTTCCATCAATATCAATATATAAGGTAGTAAATTATTTCCTTGAAATATCATGATCTATTGCTCTGGTTCTGAACATCTGTGTGTATTGAGCCTTTTACACAGGCTGCATATCAGATATTTACATTGTGAATCATAACAGTAGTAAAATTACAGTTATGAAGTAGCAATTAAAATAGTTTTATGGTTGGGAGTCACACAACATGAGAAATTATTTTAATGGGTCACAGCATTAGAAAGGTTGAAAACTACTGATCTACTATAATAAATATCAGGATTACTATTCTGAAAAAAATATTTAAAGCATCATGTAATTGTGCGTAACCACACACTGTTCTGATAAGTAGAAAAGGCTTGGAGTATTGTATGATTGATGTGTTCCAATGTATCAAACACTTAAAAGAACTGAGGAGGCCGCTGCCCCTTCATCCAGTTCCTTTAATGTCTGTGCTGTTATTATTGAAAGCATATCCTTCCTAAAAGCTTTTCCTATTACATTTTTTTTTTGTTGTTTCTTCTTAAGATGTTCGTCCTTGCCTTCATCTCTGTTGCCATGACACTGGACACTGAGTAGTTTATGAAGAACAGCACTCTGGGGCTGTGAAGTGTGGTCAGGGAGCCCCAGTATGTGTTGTCTCATGATTCCTCACACGACGGGAAGTTAGAAGGGTAAAGAGGGCCTCACTCCCTTGTTTAATTCTACTTATAAAACAGAGCATCCTTGTTCAATGCGAAACTTCCCCCAAAGTGATGCATTGTAGTGTAAATTGCAGTAAAAAATTTTAGAGGGCACAAAAATCAGTCAAGCCGTGACAATGCCCAGTTTTTGTCTACTTCGCCTCAAATATTATTGAGATTCTTATCACTTCTCTCACTATATGATAGCTTCACTTACATAAAGGGTGCTATTTATGACTCATTAAATAAATTATATTCTCCTTGACCTTTAATTTTCTTTTTCATTGAAATCTGTACTGGAGGCTAGAAATCTATCACTGACTATTCCTAAGGATTTTACCAATGAAGACTAAAAATATGGGCCTAGGGATGGCCTGTGTGCTTTCAGACCTCACCACATGCTAAATTTTTATATCTCAAGATCTAAATTTCTATCTGTAAAATGAGATCAGCAAGGTGATCTCTCATAAAAGGATTTCAAAGACAATATTAATTCAACCAAGTGATAAATAAAGGTGTCTTATATACACTAACTCATACAATAGTTAATTAAATATGTTAAGATAGCCATGATTTTATGAATTCCTTTACTGCTGTGTACACAATAGTTTATTAGATACAAACTTTTCTTGGCGTGGCAGGGGTTCATACATACTCTTTGGTTTAGGTTGAGTTATGATGTAGCACAATGGCCAAAGTACATGAGGAGGAAAGGGTATTTCAGCTGATATTTCTACATTGCTGTTTAACTTTGAAGTAAGGACAGGAACTCACACTGAGCAGGAAACTGGAGGCTGATGCAGAGGCCGTAGAGTGGTGATGCTGACAGATATGTTTATCACTGCATGTCAACCTGCTTTTTTATAGGATTCAGGACCACCAGCCCAGGAACAGCACCACCCACAATGGGCTGGAATCTTCCCTATCTAATCACCAATTTTAAAAATGTTCTACAGGCTTGATCACAAGCCTGATCTTATCAAGGTCTTTTCCCAATTGATATTCCCTCTTTCCAAATGACTTTAGTTTCTGTCAAGTTGACAGAAAACTATCCAGAGACTCTTGGAGAATATCTCAGGAAATGAAGCCAAGAGTGACAAAGTGTGGGTCCAGTGAAGAAGTGGGAAATAAATGCCCAAAACAAGACAGGCAACACGTTCTAACAGCAAACAGGATTCCTGCGTTGCACAAGTGAAAGACAGACGTGATGCAGAGCTGCTTACTTAAGCTCTTTTCTAAGTCCCTTGAGAGGTGAGGCTTGGGCAGGTTTATCTGCAGAACAGACTCTTTTCGGTGCTGAGCTCCAACAAAGAGACACTCAACAGCATGTGCTGGATGTTCTCCTCCACTACTTCGCAGGGCTCATGCAGGGATTCAGGAATAACTAATGGTGCACACATACTTTTAGGAGAGTGAAGTATAGAGCTTCAGTCGCTGTGGATTACCAGCTGTGTTGAAGACACATTACTCTGTGATCACTGTGCCTTATGACCTCGTTATGCTTTAGTTGAGTCCCTCTTCTCTCTAAATCACACATATTTATTTTCCTGTACATAGACTACATATAGGTTTTCTAACAATGATACGTACTGTTTGCTCATCATTCTTTTTTTTTTTTATTAATTTATTCTTGTTATATCTCAATGTTTATCCCATCCCTTGTATCCTCCCATTCCTTCCCCGCCCCCTTTTTCCCATTATTCCCCTCCCCTATGACTGTTCCTGAGGGGGATTACCTCCCCCTATATATTCTCATAGGGTATCAAGTCTCTTCTTGGCTACCTGCTGTCCTTCCTCTGAGTGCCACCAGGTCTCCCCCTCCAGGGGACATGGTCAAATGTGAGGCACCATAGTACGTGAGAAAGTCATATCACACTCTCCACTCAACTATGGAGAATATTCTGACCATTGGCTAGATCTGGGAAGGGGTTTAAAGTTTACCTCCTGTATTGTCCTTGGCTGGTGCCTTAGTTTGAGAGGGACCCCTGGGCCCAAATCTGCCTATCATATTGTTCTACTTGTAGATTTCTAGGACCCTCTGTTTCCTTTTATTTTGCTATTCTCCCATGCATCTCTCATTTAGAGTCCCAATAGGATGCCTTCCCCTCTGCGTAGAGGTTTTTGAAGTACAGAGGAAAAAGGAAGGAAATACCAGCAAACACGCAAAAAAGCGAGAAGTATCCCAAGCAGCCTCTTGAAATTGAACCTCCGACAATGGCTCTTTGCCAATGAACTTCAGGTTCACTCACAACTGTGGAGCACACCTGGCCCCTCACTGAGAAGGAAACACTGCAGGTCTCACCTCTTCACACTCACCTCACTACCTAAAAAGCCACCATGCACACATGAAGTGCGTGCCAATGAGGTGATTCTGCATGGTGGCACAATGACGGATCATTTCCTTTTCTGGGACATTCTGTTCTGCTTGCCTAGCAGAGCAAAGCAGTGAAGAGACACAACAATGATTACATTGAACTAACTAGAAGTTCAACCTATAAAGGGGTCATATTGGGTACTTAGAGTGGTTAGCTTTAATTGTCAACTGAACACCACCTAAAATCATCTGGTAACAAATTTTCAGTATGGAATTGTCTTCACTGATTTGGACTCCGGTCATGTCTTAAAGTTCATGTATGTAGAAAAGCACAGCACACTGTGGATAGTGCCATTCCCCTGTGATTTGATCCTGAGTTGTGAGACACCGTCACGAGCACAATCAAGTAACAGAGCATGTAGACATTTATACCTCACTACTATTGACTGTGGATATGAAGTGAGTCACTGTTTAAACTTCTTATCCTCACTTCCCTGCAATAGATGTAACTTGGATTTTTGAGTATTCTCTTCTAAATTTCTTTTTGTCAGGTATTTTTACCTGGGATTTACAACAGAAATGACACTAAAAATTACCTCATTTCTCAGCATCAACAGGCAAAGAAAGGCACTGCACCTCAAGATCACCATAAGTCCATTAAGAACTGACCTACTTTATCCAGTGGAGAAAGCAAGAAGCCATCTAGAACATCAGAGACAGATTCTACATATATCCAGTGTCTTAACAATACAGCATGACCTTGTCATCAACAAATTTCACACCTCTAGTAGCTGAAATACCAAAAGAAAAATAATCTCATACTGTTTATAAATAATTTACATATGAGTTTTTGTTGTTGTTGTTGTTCTGAATTATCAAGAAGAATCAGCTAGTCTTCATAGCCCATGACATGGTAGTGTACCTTGTTGGCTTACACTGTGAGCAAGGTCAAAGGAAAACTATACTATTCAATCATCATAACACTTCAGAGGTGAGAGTTTGAGCCATCCTAGGAGGGTAAAATCAAAGCCCAATAAAGTGTACGCTAAAGGCAAAGAAAATGTGTACTAGATTGTGGAGGAAGGCAGCCAGGAATAGCTGCAGGGCCCATGTGGCTACTGTAGACATCTAGAAATACCAGCAGTGTCCCTGTGGCCAGCTAGAGAGGAAGACTGTAACGTTAGCTTCCTCTGCACTTTGTTATGAATATGTATAAACAAGTATCTTTAGACAACTCTTTTTTATTTCGTACTTTCTTATCATATAACATAAGCATGTTTCCCTAATTATACCATCTGCCTCATTAAGTCTTGTTTCTAACTTCTGAGCCTTCAGAACTAGACCAGAGCTACACCACTGGCTTTCTCACTCTCAGGCCTGCAAACAAACTTTCTTGCTTCTCCATGTTGCAGAAGATTTAGTTGCATCTACTTAGTCTTTGTAGTGGCATGAGCAAGGTCCTTACAATAAATCATATCCTGTAGCCTTATCCATTGCTGGGTGGTTTTTTTTTTTTTTTTTTTAGAATTTACCATGTTAGCTTTGATATTGTATAATTTTAGATATTTATTTCTTGATTAATGTTTATAGATTCCTCTTCTGTCAAGTTATTGGGAACAGCTCACAAGTTATACTTAAAATACCCACTGGACTGTCTTAAAATGCTGATGAAAATGGCTAGCAAGAAGAGTTAGCGAGTAAAGGTGCTTGCTGCCAACTCAGATGATCTGATTCAGTTCTTTAATCCACAGCCTTAAAGGAGATGACTCAGACAAGCTCCACACACACATACCTTAGCACATGTGCATATATACCACAGTGTCCATGTGGCCACCTACACAGGAAGACTGTAACGTTAGCTTCCTCTGCACTTTGTTATGAATCTGGGTAAACAAGTATCTTTCGACAACTCTTTTTGTTATTTCTTACTTTCTTATCATATAACAGAAGCATGTTTCCCTAATCATACCATCTGCCTCATCAAGTCTTGTTTCTAATTTCTGAGCCGTCAGAACAACTACAAAACATATACATATAAGTGAATGGATGTAAAATAAAAACCAAAAGTACAGAATATTGAACCCAGACCTTGGACGTGTCCAAATGCTCACCACTGAGCTACAAACTCAGTGCTTGTTTTTACTAGATAAAGCCTCAGAGTGCCGGAAGGTTTTGAGTTGGCATTGTAGCACAAGCTAACTTAGAACTCAGGATCCTATCTATATTTGCCCAGTGGTGATTGCAGGTGGTTACCAACTTAGAACATTTAGTATTTCTACTACTGAGAGTCGATGGAAGTCCTTGACATTTCTGACTATGAGCACTTAGCTTTTCCTCTTGAGTTAAAGAGACACATAAATCCAGTGCTATTTACCAGTGCTTATACTGCCTGAGAATTTTGTAAAAAGTGAATACTTGAGAACAGTAAAGGAAAAGAGGGTGGTATTCCTGGGGTCTAAGGTACACACTGGAAATACCAATATATTTCTGAGTACCTAGGTATCCACAGAAGGCCTTAGAGCTGTTGTCTAACTTGCTCTTGTTTTCTTCAAACAGACTATGTAATAATAGCAACCACAACAGACATGATTTGAGCATCCCTGTAGGAGCCCTAAATGCTACTCTTCAAAGTGCCCCAGAGAATTTGTTTTATTTTTCAGAAATAGGTAATAATACAATGCATCACATTTCTTATTTAGAAAAAGGAGGATGGAAGAAGCCAGAGTGTTGCCTTGGAATGGACTGGTGGTCTGAAAACATTACAGTGCATTACAGCCTGATAGCAGCACTTCTTATCTGTTTGGAGAGGCATTTTATATTGCTCTTATTACCTAGTACCTGCTAAAGCTGTTTATGGAAACCACAAGGAAGAAATAATTTTTATACTCCTTTTAGTTTGCTATAAATTCAGAAACAATTTTGCTTGAACAGCTGATCTGTGAATTAATAATGAGAGACTATAACTTTTTTTCACTACAGTATGTCAAGTACTTCCTTTGTGTTTAAAAATTGATGAGGCTCAAAACTCCATTTCTTTACATGAAACAGATTTCAAAAGCATATTGGGTAATCACCACTTCTCTCATATGGAGAGTTCTTTCCAAGCTCATGTCTTGTCTAGTAAAAATGAAATAAAAACAGCATTCAGCTCAATAGCAAATGTGATAATCCTCCTTTAAAGACTTCCAAAAAATGCTGTCTTGAAAAATCATGCCAAGAATTATTTCTAGGAAAATGCTTCATGCTGTGTCTCAGAAATATTATCTATCTAAACCAACAGTTTAGAATCTTTTTAATAATTTTTAATTGAAATCATATTTTTCTCTCATACAGTATGTCCCAACTACAGTTTCCCCTCCCTCCACTCTGCCAACATGCCCCCCCATACACACAAACACACCTCTCCTCTCCATCAGATCAGCTTCTCCTCTGTTTCCTCTTTTAAAAAGAGAATGTCTTCAGGAGATGATAGGCAGCAGGACAAACCAGTATATAATAAGGCAAGGTAAAATACTGTTAATAATCTCCCCCCTGAGCCTATGCAGCTTCTTCTGTGTCTTTTTATTTTTACATAATACTTTGCTTACATTTACTTTCTTCAAATAAAAAGACTTCTCTTTAAGGACTACAGTAGTTCCCATTTATTCTGGAAGTGGCACTTTGCCTTCCATCACAGGGTAACAGGACAGATCCAGGACAGAATTACACTCTTGTTCTCTTGGGACGCTGATGTCAGCTGTATGTAGTCACAACAGCAGCTGAGCCAAGGCAATTTGAAGGATGCCCAAGGCAGTAGACCTGTCTTGACTCTTTCTAGTATTTTATACTGTGCCTCAGCAGACTGAGGCTGAGTAGAAATAAGGTTTAAATAAGCTTGAAAACCTGACCAGATCATCCGTAAAGAGCAATACTTCTCTATTTTATAAAGAGGTAGTTTTCAAAGGCATTTTCATGCATGCTTTGTTCTTCTGATCTCCTTCTCCTATTCCTTACCCCTAGTCAGCCTGTTTCCCTTTTGCTGAGGCCCTTTTTCCTCACGAGATGCCCTCTCTCTGCTTTTATGTCACATGCAGTCACATGTAGACTACATTCTACTTATGTTCTCCTTTGAACTTCCTGCAGCAACTACTTTTATCTTTCATGGTCCCCTTTGTAGTTTTGTCACCTGTGCCCCCACAGACAGGAAAGCATACAAGTGCACAAAAAATTCAAATATAGGATCTGTATATGAAAGAAAGCCTATAGTATTTATCGTTCAGTGTCTGGGTAACAGTGATTAATATAGTTAGGCAGTAGGATCCATTTCTCAGAAAATGTCACAAAATTCCTGTTTGTATACGTAACACATTTTAGCAAGACCCATTCTCTAAATTGTGTTCCTATAATCACTTTATCTCATGAACAACTGATTTTTCAAATGTTCTAACATTTTTCAAAATATTAGCCCAGCATTTACTGAGGATATAGGTCACTGTGTCAACCATCATTATGTTGTAGATATAACTGGTATATGATGCTTAAGGCTTTAAATGTCTGGGATAGGGAATAGTTTTCAGAGAAGCTTGACTGAAGTATCTGAGTATAATTGTCTTTAAAGCCAAAGCTTTTTCGTCTTCTTCTAAATCTTCTTAATAGTTTTTTTTTCAGATTATTTTATAACTTTCTCAGATTTCTTCATTATCTTTCTTCCCTTTCTGCTCCTTTTTATTCTCCCTTAGCACCCAATTTTAATGTTTTGTGATTCTGTACCTAAGGTGGTAAAGCACTAATTTGAATCTTTACAGAAAGATACTCTGAAAATGAGATTCAATTTTAGAAAGTAAAAAAAAATTATAAGAAATTTAAGTGAAGATGAAAGTTCTAGAGGTAAGCCCTAAGGTTAAATGGAAATTAGGAACAGTATTAAAAAATACCTTCAATGTTACTACATTAATGTTTATGTGTACCACAGGTAAACAATCATTTTGTCAAGGTATGAAAGACATCAGGTTCATAGAACCTGGACCTGTGAATGTCTAGTAGAATATCATTGGAACAAGTTAAAACTGGGATTTATTTATATTTAAGTGTGTCCTCAGGGAGCTGGAATGGAGGCGGGAGTTGGCGGGGGGTGAATGGATTCACTGGTAACATACTTTCTGTACAAGAATCATTTTCAGCACCCAAATCAAGAAAAGCCTGACTTGGGGCTTGCTGGCCACAGAATAGCCAAATTAGCCAGCACCAGGTCCTCTGAGAGGCCTTGTCTGGTAAAAATAAGGAGCAGAAGAATTGAAAAAGAAACCCAATTTGACTGTTGGCCTTCATATATGCACAGACACCTACTTACACACATCTACACACACACAGACACACACACACACACACACACACACACACACTTGCCATCATAGTAAACTGAGCTACAATAGAGATGGCATATGTCTTTTAAAACTATGCATTGTCTTTTTAATAGTACTTAAAATACAGGGAGCCATGTTGCACAGAATTCATGCCCATTCTGAGTGCATCACTATCCTGGCTGTTGTTTGCTGCCAAACCATGTCCTGAGGAGGAGACAACTGGATATTCTTGGTTGAGGCAAGGATAAGACCTCAGCGTTTGCTCTGGAGCAACAGGACTTTTGAAAGGATCTATTTCAATCCCTTCATTTTACCCACGGATATCTGGAGACCCAGTGAGGTTAGAGGATGCTCCCGAAGTCACACACCTGGTTATGAAGAGCTTGCATTAGATCCTTCCTCCCTGAGTTCTATTCGCTCAGGAGTTAGGTGGTCAAGGTGAAATTTTCAGAACTTACTGTTAGCATTTTCCCAAGGAATCATTTGTTGCCCAGTGGAAAATTAAAGTGTTTTAAGATTCTTGAAGTTTCTACACTTAGAAGAAACTGGTAAATGTAACTGAACTAACATGTCATCTATGCCATGAGCCCAGAATTATGCTGTGTAACTCATAAATAGTTTGTATATGCAAAGTCTTTATTAAACCCAAGAATTAAGTATTAAAATAACAATGCAGTATGTGTAGTGATTTTAGTTAAGAAAGGTTGCTGGTCATTGCATGGTGAGCAAGTTAATATTGCACCAATTAAAACCTTAATGTCTGAAAATTCAAAGACAAAAGCATGTGATAGAAAGTACAGTATGGTAAACTCTGCAACGGCATTAGCAGAACATTTCAATATGCACATAGAGTACACATTTAGCTGCTGATAGTGTTCCCTTTTTTATGTACAGAAAAAAGTCAAAAGATACTTTGTAAGTAACAGATACAGTTTTAAGAGTTTTTTTTTAAATAAGGACTAACTCTGGTTTACAGAAATGAGTGAGGGTCACCCAGCACCAAACTTAATCTGAGTCAACTTCTGTCATATACCTGCATTCCTCTCCAGGCTGTGGTCTTAACTCACAGAACAGAATGGATTTAATTAAAAACAAAGAAATTAAAACTTTGGTGATAACTAGAGCTGGAGGCCTTGTATTCAAGTTTCTGGACATGTACTCACTACTACCATCACGTGCTCAGCTTCACATTTTGTCATTCTTAAAAAGTCAGGATAGGGATAACTGCTTTTGCCACATCTCTGATTTTTTTTCATCTTTTTTATTAATTTATTCATATTACATCTCGATTGTTAGCCCTTCCCCTGTTTCCTCCCATTCTTCCCTCCCTCCAATTTCTCCCCTTCTCCCCTCCCCTATGTCCGTGACCGAGGGAGACCTCCTCCCCCTATATATGCTCAGAATATCAAGTCTCTTCTTGGTAACTAGCTATCCTTCCTCTGAGTGCCACCAGGTATCCCCATCTGGGGGACATGGTCAGAAAAGGGGCACCAGAGTTCGTGTGAGAGTCAGATCTCACTCTCCACTCAGCGGTGGAGAATATCCTGTTCGTCGGCTAGGTCTTGGTAGGGGTTCGAAGCTTACTGCCTATATTCTCCTTGGCTGGTGCCTTAGTTTGAGGAGGACCCCAGGATCCAGATCTGCCTGTCATAAAGTTCTTCTTGTAGGTTTCCAGGACCCTGTGGGTCCTACTATTTCCTCTTTCTTCCATGCTACTCTTGCCTAAAGTCTCAATCAGATATCCTCTCCTCTGACCCACTTTCTTGGTAAGTAAAGATTTTCATGGTACGTATCCCTTGGACTAGTGTTTTGATATAAGTGAGTATATACCGTTTGTCTCTTTTTGCTTCTGGGTGAACTCACTCATTATGATAATTTCTAGATCAATCCATTTGTCCACAAATTTTGGGAATTCCTCGTTTTTAATAGCTGAGTAGTATTCCATCGTGTAAATATACCACAGTTTCTTAGTCCATTCTTCTATTAAGGGACACTTAGGCTGTTTCCATGTTCTGGCTATTATGTAGAGAGCAGCTATGAACATGGTTGAGCATATGTGTGGTGTTCCAGCACGTATTTACCTTCAGCTCAGTGACATCTGCTACAACTATGAGATACATCAAGACATGGGTTTATATTAGCTCATTTACTAGGTAATGAAGAAATGAGGAACAGTCAGCACTAAAACATGTATTTAATAAGTCTATATCAAAGCATACCATTTAAGATAATCCTTTACACATCTATTCTGCCTGTCAAAAACCGAAACATTTAGGGATAGAGGAATGACTTTCCTTAAGAGCACATACTGTTTGTTCCAGAGGGCATGCTCCAATTCCTAGCATCCACATCCTAGCTCACAATGGACTGTAGTTTCAGTCCTAGGGAATCTGATGAGATCTTAGGCATATGTCACGTGGTATACAGACATATGTGCAGGTAAAATACCTTGCCCATGACACAAAACAATAATATATTTTAATTGAAATATTTGGACTAGTCAGAATAATGTCTTTCATTCTTTCTTTTCTTCTTTTTGTCCATTTTTTTTTCCTTTTCTAAACTGTTGTTGATTGCTAGTCTAATTCTAGTAGTAAGACATAGGGTTGTGTGCATGTTAAGCAAGCATTCTACTGCTCATATTTACCCAGGCTCAAAGCCATCTTTTCAGTTGTTTCACTCTATATTGTCTTCTCTCTTTCTTCCTCTTCTCCTACCTCCCTCTCTTTCTCCTTTTCTACATTATCTTCATCCTTTTCTCCGACATTCTTTGTCCTCTATCACTGTCTTCATTTTGGGCATATAGCTCAGTGGCTGCATGCTATTCCAAGCCACCCTCAAACCCATAAATAATTAATTCTAGTTTTCCACTGAGCTATCAAGATATCATTAAGATGAAAATGAGAGGAAAAAAAAACAGTTTTAAGATTGAAGAGAAAAAATAAAATTCTTTGACAATAAATTCACTTTTACATTTAATTATTCCATTACATTATGAACTTATGTTATCAATCAGGCTAGAGCTATGCTCTGGGGGGCAACAGTGCAATGAGACGTTCAGTGGGTAAAGTACAACTTCTACACATTGTCCTCTGATTTGCACAATCATACACATCCCCCAAACATAACAAAAACAAAAAGTAACACTAATAAAATCTTTGAAAAGACTTGGAGTTGGCTTACTTGTAAACACACTTAACACCAAGGTGGAAAGCTCAATCCCTATGACCCATATGACAGAAGGAGAGATATATTTCATGCAATTTTTTTTCTCCCTACACATAGTTGTAATATATGTGTGTGCAGGGACATGTACACACGTGCACTTAGACACACACAGAAACACAGATGCATACACACACCATAACTAAGTAAATGTAGAAATAAAAATAAAATACACACACACACATACATATATATATTTGTAATAAATAGCATCTTAAAAGTAGTAAGTTCCTTTGTCAGACATTGGAGGCAGCTTGTATAGAATTACAGTTTAATACCAACATGAGGCTTGGAATTCGCTCAAGAGGATAAGATATCCCAGGATACACTGACACCAGATAACCACAATTAGCAAATGTATGGAAGGAGATAAATACAAGGAAGTAGCATCTAGAAGATGAAATAAGAAGTAACTCAGTCACAAATGGTCTTAATTCCTTGAAAAGCATTTTTTCCACACTGTCCCCTAGCGCTCCCCCTCCCATTCCAGCTGTCTTTCCCTGTACTCCCTTTTCCCCAACCTGCTCCTCCGCTTCCATCTACACCAGCCCCCAACCCACCTGCAAAAATCTATCCTATTTTCCCTTCCTAGGGACATTCATGTCTCCTCCAAGATGCCACTCTTTACCCAGCCTCTCTGGGTTTGTGGATTGCAGCTTGATTATCATCTACTTAACACATAATTTTAACACATACTTGACAGACACGGATACTATTATGAAATAGGAGCTTTATTGTAAATGCAATAGTGCGTGGCGAAGAAAAACAGGAGGCTTAGCTGCATATGTTGGTCAGAGGATGCACTGACATTTGGGGATCTTGTGAAAATTCGGGAAATGAGTTAGCATGTCAACTGTGCATCAGGCAGATTTAATTACTACAAAGACCTGACATGGAAAGAAGAGCGTCACATGAGATTGCTAATAAGTGTGCGGAGGAAGAGAGTGGCTTAGATAGCACTTGAGCAGCTCTGAGAGTGAAGGAATTGGTGTGAAGAGTCAAGAGTGTATAAGGAGGATCCTTCCTTCAACCTTCTAAAGAGGTGGGTGAAGGAACGGTATTCTTAGTTGTCTGCATGGAACCCTGAGAAATGCAAGCAGTTTCACCCCACATGCTCACAAGCATCAAGTTTGTCTAGAGGTAGCTGATGATTTCTTTAGCTGAGGACTTCTAAAGGCAAGCATGAATAAAAATTCTCCTGCAGGCCTAGGTGTGGAAAGGAATTTAATTCAAACAGCTGCCCATAAAATACATAATTTTAGCCATTTAAGATGATTCTCTGACTTTTAGCTGATCTGATCATCTGAGGTTACCTGCATTTATCTGTGAGTGGGCAAAAGCATAGCAGTGCTGTTTTCTGCCTTATATATATAATGTCCTAAGGAGATAATAATAACTGCCTTTCAGGAGCAGGTGAGCAGCGCATTATGCTAAAACCATGAATGGTAAAAATGAAAACCCCACTTCATCTGAATCGCTTTATGTGTTGCCTTTTAATTTACACCTTTATTGCTTGCCGATGATTTCTTTAGAAGGCAACCTAATTATCTTCTTATAAACTACAGAATCGAGTATTTACAGTGCTTCATGAGGAAAGTATTTATGAAGGGTTAAGAAATGGGTGATTATTTTTCAGTTACACAATTCCTAAGTATAAATAAAGTGTATACCTGAATTGAATTAAAATATATCATTAATGTATGAAATGGAACTTAAACTTAATTTTCATTTAATTATTAACCTTTAAATGCTTAATTTTTAGACTAATTATCATATATTAAGTTACATTTTGAAACAGAATATGTATAATAGATGAAAAATAAAACTATAAAGTCCTGCTTTTCCCGATATTTTTTATTCTGTAATAATTATATCCCAACTACAGTTTTCCCTCTTTTCTGGCTCCATCTCCCTGAAGTGCACTTCTCTGTCATTTTCCTTCAGAAAATGGCAAGCCTCTGAAGAATATCACCCAAACATGGCTTATCCGGTTGTAGTAAGGCTATGCACTACTTTTTCTGATTCTTGAAGTTAACTTGTGTCCTCTCTGAAACTTATGTGGTATTAGGTCTAAGTGAGTACAAATATGAATGTCCACAGTTGTTTTCTTTTAACAAAACAACTAAAAAGGATATTCTGAGATAAAGTTGAAAATAATACATATTCATTTATCTTGCCGATGGAATAAGGAGAACTATAAAAAATGCAACTTGCAGTTATTACTCTAGTACCACATAAAATATAACATAATTTGTGTAGCTAAATTGGGCCAATGCCATAGAATATGAAATAGCAGTTACTGTACATCATAACAGTGTGTGTGTGTGTGTGTGTGTGTGTGTGTGTGTGTGTGTGTGTGTGTATCAAAGTAAAAGAAGTTTCAGGAATGTATCTGATCACAAAATAGTTTCAATATGACTTCATAAAACAAAAAAAAAAACACATAATAGGAAGTTACCTTACAACACAGGAAAAGACAGAAATCAGAAGAAGACATGGATGCGTGCTTCATTGTGTGTGTGTGTGTGTGTCTGTGTGAAAGGGAGAATTCCACTCACATAACTGAGTTATTTGGAAGATACTATCTGATCTCTAGAATATCAACTTTTGTTTAACAGGTCCATAATTTAATATCATATAATTTTGAGTAAACTACTTAATTTCTTTCAGAGTTTATTTCTTAATTTATGAACTGAGAAGAGTATGGTAGATATGGTTAATAAAGAGTGAAAACACAAGGGGAAAAAGTTTGCCTGGCACATAAGCTCACAAAGACCAAGTAATTAGTGTGTATGACATCTGCGCCACACATAGCTCTAGGTTTTCCTACATTTATATATGTGAACACAGACAACAGGAGGTGTACACACAGTGTCATTTAAAACAATCTGATACTTGAAGAGTTGTATTTCTCAAACCACTTATGCACCAATTAGTGGCCAAAGTCAGCTGTCTCTGAGTTAAGAATTGTCTCCCTCCTAGCTAGCGACATTTTCTGGGAACACAGAATGAAGATGTGACCTCAGAAACACCAAGCCTTTGTGGAAACACAGGTAATGTCAAACCCCACACCATCTACTATTATCATCACAGTTGCAAAAAGCTGAAAGATGATATGCAGGTCACCCAGCAAGGTCATGCCCACTATTTATTCTTTGTTTGTGGAAAAGACAATGTTCATCGTTTTCCATACCAGCACAGACAATAAATGCATTGTGGTGGGCATGGACTGAGGTTCAATAACCCCTACCATATTACAGAGATGGTTATTCTCATAGGAATATGACCATGCTTCAGGGTCTTCTGGATATCACAGGCTCTGTTATATTCATTTATCCTGGGAGGCCAATGAGTGTAATATCACATGTCTGTGCTTTTTAATTCCGATGTTTTCCCTACACCCACAGCATATCTCCACCAATCTTGTTCTCTAGCTAAAGGGGCTTCCACGATTCCCTCATGGCACTGAGTTTCTGATGAACATTTGCCACGCTGCCGAGATTGGGACTCTCATAAAAACACCCGTATGCCTCAGGAACTTCTAGATATCACATCTCAGTGATTATTTTAGAAATTTGTGGTTTTGACACAGTTTCCCTTTCCGCCTCAAGGAAACAAAAGTCTCCATCAAAACTATATTTCAACTCACTAATAGCTTTTTACCTCAAAGGCTCTGAGATGAATTACTGCACAATTGGTGTATTGTTTAGATCAGTGGACATATTGTGCAATTCAGGAGTACCTCTAAGTGAGGACTTTTTCACGTTCAGTGAATATTGACACTCTTATTAAACTGTGTAGTGTGTTTTGAGACTGTTTAATCATTTGTGTTCCTAATCCATACTTGTTAATAAGTACAACTTTGTTATTTGTCAACTTCAATATTAAAAAATAATTTAGCCTTTGTCAGAATTCTCTCATGTCTATTTTTACACAAAGTTCAATCTAAATATTTCTGATCATATATAAGATATGAAAAATTTTCACCTGCTTTCTTTGCATATCAGTATCAATCTCGTAATTAAAATTAGCAAAAGAACAAGGTTCCGCAAGCTTTATGGGTTTGCTTCTATTGTTGTGGTTGCCGCTGATAGAACTCAGGGCCTTACATTTGCTAGAGAAGTGTTCTGCTTCACAGCTAGAGCACCAACTACTTTATTTAGAATAATGATAAATATTTCAAACATCAATTACAAAAGGCATTTCCTTCATTGTCTTACAATTTGATATATTTCATTTTATAAAAATAAATTGCTAATTTTTCAGAAATATTAGCCATGAGCTGGTAGATTTACTGGCTTACATATAAGCCTAATCTATCATTCCTTATTTTTATAAAGTGGGTTGATAGCAAATAAAAATAGGAAACCAATGAAATATTCACTCTAGCATGTATTGCTTTGAATAAGGAAAAGAAAACTTCACTGAGTAAATATCTCCTAGGGAATTTTTAGAATGTCATGAAAGATATAAATCTCAAACAAGCAATCTGAAATATTTGTAATGAAATCAAGCTGAGTTTTAGGAAATAAAGATTCTCTAAGGCTTAGAAGAAGTCTATAGTATTTCCAGTGTTCAAGGTTTTGATCAATCACAAGATTCAGTCAAAGCCTAAATGAAATAAAAATGGGCCTCAGAGGAAAGTCCAAGGAGCTCTCTTCTTCTGTCGTTAAGTGTTATGTGGAGGTGACATTTGAAAATCCTCTGTGGACAAAACTAGGTCAGTTATGCCATCTGGGAAACTCTGACTTCCTTTAATTTTCAAATATAATGGAAACATATTGTGGCTAATGGTGAACCTGAGTGGATGTTCGTATATTTGCCAAAATACCATATGAAAATGAAGCAGATCATAGGCTCACCAAAAAGAAGCCACCTTTAGAAAGGAATAATTCAAATAAAATATTAATATATGTGCCACCAAGTGTTTGCTTCTGTTTCTCCTGTCACAGCCTATTCTTTGTCTCCCCTCAATAAGATAAGAACCACCTTCAGTCAGGGCTTCCTGATTCCAGATCCATTGTTTCACCAGATTAACACTTTACAGTTTACATTTCTTTCCACGTAAGAATGTGCCTCTTAATTTCCTAGCATAAAATAGAAAGACACCTGTGGAATTTTTACAAGCTTCATAGATCAGGGACCCACAAGAGAAAACCAGTAGCTTTATAGACATTGATCATAATTTAAAAGGCACTAAGAAAAGTTCCAGAGATAACAAGTGTGCATCTATGGTTTTACTCTTGTGTTAACTCCAGTGACCCAGATATGCCCAGCTCTGGCTGCCACCATGCAGTGTTACACAGATAATTCCTGGTGACAATCCCTCCCCCCCCCCCACTCCTTTTTAAAAACTGTACTTAAAGCCATGGTGAAATATGTAATACACTAACATTGAGACTTCTATCCCTCATTCTTTTTTCTTTCCTGAAAATTGCTGTGCTAGTAGGTGTTCAGATAAATGTTTTTCAATAAAAATATACTGTTGGCTATTATAACCATTGTGGAGGGTACTATAATGAACTATCAATTATCCCATTTGTTAGAGACATATTGTATGCCAAGAACTCTGTAGAGATTCTGCTCCTAACAATGTCAAGTGCATGCTTTAATCTAAAGAGAACCACCCTTTAGAATCCACCACAAATGGATAGAAGTAGAAATGATCATACTGAGTGAGTTAACCCAGAAGCAGAAAGACTCACATGGTTTATACTCATTTATAATTGGACAGTAGCCCAAGAGTCATGTCACATGATACTCTTCACTTAACAGGATATTAAGATAGTTGTGAGGACATTCTATTGGGACTCTAGGTGAGAGAAGGATGGGAGAATGGGGAAACAGAAGGATCCAGAGGGTCCTAGAAACCTACAAGAAGAACATTATGTCGGGCAGATCTGGGCCCAGGCGATCTGCTCAAACTGCTGCACCAACCAAGAACAATACTTGCAGTAAACATCAAAACCGTTCTCAGATCTAACCAATGGACAAGACGTTCTCCACAGTTATGTGGAGAGGAAGGACTGTCTCGGACATGAACTCCAGTGCCCCATATTTGACCACTTCCCTGTGTTGGGGAGGCCTGGTGGCACTCAGAAAAAGAATAAGCAAGCTATCAAGATGAGACTTGACAGCCTATGACCATATAGTGGGGGAGGAGGTCCTCCTCAGTCATAGACATAAGGCAGGGGAATAGGGTGAAAGCGGGAGGGAGGGAGGAATGGGAGGATACAAGCGATGGGATAATAATTGAGATGTAATCTGAATAAATTAATTAAATTAAAAATAACTGCAAACAAAACAAAACAACAAAACAAAAAGAAAAAGAAAGATCTAAATGTTTTTAAATTAAATGAAACGTGCCAATTCAAAGGTAGCAAATTTGAACTTAGAATTAAATCAATGATACCTGAAGTTTTGTTCTAGAGTAATATTTGTATAGCATTTTTTTTTATCAACTTAAAAAGTCGCATCTGCTACCACTTTGACGTCATACCCAGGCTTTGGCTTTGGTAACCAGCTACACATCTCAGATGGCCACCTCCTGCTGGACTCGACCACCATAGAGAACATAAGAATAACTGCAAATGTATTGTTGCAATGTAGGGTCCATATTGGGCTACATGTCTGGAATAACTAGTAAATATTTAGAAGCTTCATTCGTTGATATTTGAAAAAGATTAGAGAAAAAGATTCACATTTATTTTAATTTTTTGAAAAATATTGTTTGTATATGGTTGTCTTCCTTTTATGAATATCTGTGTATAATAGATGTAGAGTGCTCCAGAGACCAGAACAGGACATCAGATCCCATGACACTGGCATTACTGATGGTTTTGAGTCAGTAGTGGGTGCTGGTTTCAAATCAGAGTACCCTGGAAAACCAGATGGTACTCCTATACGTTGAGCAAAATCTTCAAGCCCATTGTAAATGTTCTTCATAGAACTCTTTATTTTAAATTTATAAGAATAAATTTTAAAAGATTACACTCACAGGCTATAACTAAATGAAAAGGAACAAAATATTATCTCATTTGGATGGCCTATGAATAATTTTTATACTTTCAAGTTTTAAAAATTTCTATCTAACTAATATTCATGCAAAGACTATCTCTGCCTTGGCACTATATTAATTTTTAATGTATAGGAAAAGTTAAAAATGACATATGTAAAGCAAGCATTTAGTCACTTTATGAGAAGATGTTCTATTGGTTGTTTCCTTTAGCTTATGTATATGATCCAAATGAGAGCTGCTTATTTAATATTGTTGTTTCTCTGGCCTAAAATAAGGGCATAATTTGAGAAAGGTCATCTTAATTGTATAACTTGAGAAACAACATGAAGAAAAGTTTCATATACCAGTAAGGTAAGATGCTATCCTAAAGTATATCACGGGCTACTTTCCTGAAAGAAGAAAATTATCTTCCAAGTTAATCATATGAAGAACAAGAAAACACACAGAATCAATCTTCCTTCCTTCCTTCCTTTCCTTCCTTTTTTTTCTTTCTTACTTTTTTGGCTTGTTCTTGCATTTGGATGAATGTTATTCTAATAGTTTTGTACAAGTATTAAAAAAGAAAACAACTTATTACCTCTGACTGTCTCCAAATTATGTAATAGAGACCTATATGAGTTTGGCAAGACTTTAATACTGTATATGAGAGGAAGATTCTGTTTTGTTCTTTCTCTATAAAATAGGCCAACCAATGTACATATGAATTTGTAACAGAAATTGAACTCTCAAACATTCAGCACCTTTTTTATGGTGAATCATTCAGATGGTCCCCTCTTCCTACTGTTGAGTTCACAAATTTTCAACTTTATGATGTGGGGAAAAGTGTATTCATTAGAAGCCATGCTTCCAGTTTTGAATTTTGATCTCCTTTTAGACTAGGCATAGGTGCTATGGATATGATCTTGAGGTTTGGGTAACAACATCAAACCACAGTTCCTAGTTGGACAAGTAATCATGCGAGTAAAGCAGCTAGTATTGTATACCATACATTGTGCATGATTTCACACTGGTTAACAGAGGCCTGGTACATTGTCACACTTTCAACTTAATATATTTTGAGCTTCATATGGGTCTATCAGAACACAGCTCCATCATAAGTTGAGAAAAATATGCATTTCTTTAAACATATTCATTATTTAGTGAATGGGTTTTTATGTAGAGTAAACTGAGACAAGTAATCTACAAAATACGTAATATATATATTTGAAATAAAACTGAGTTATTGTTTCTGGAAAACACCAAAAATAATATGAGAAAGAGATGAAAGGATAAAAGTTTGTTATACATACACAGCACAGCTGTCTCTTAAGGAAAACACCTGTAAACTCCTTCAAAGACAATCATGTGTTTCCTAAGTTATTCAATGTTCAGTGTGGTTGACAATGAAGATCAACCAACATGATTGTGTTGTTAGCATAAGGATGTCCCAGAGAAGAAGCAAGAGTCTTTTCACATTCTATAACAAAACTAAAGTGTCAGGTCAACAATGTGGAGTCCTTACAGTGGCATGATATTAGTGCTCTGGCCTAACCCATAAATTGCTGCTGAACTAGTCCACTTAGAGTTTGATACATCTTTCAGAATTTCTTTAAAAATGCTTACCTCTCCATATTTGAAAACACCTTCCTTTTCCATTTTTCTCTGATTAAAAATAGAATTTTTATATAACATATTCTGATTAGTTTCCTCTCCAAACTTCCCCATCCAGATCCATATCCTTTCTGTCCCTCATTAGAAAATAAACAAGTATCTAAATAATAATATCAATAACAACAATAATGAGATGATGATGGTAGATAAAACAAAAAGAGATCCACTACCTTTTTGTCTCTTTTTAAAAATAAGTAAAATAATAATAATAATAATAATAATAATAATAATAATAATAATAATAATAATAACAGAAAAGTACACATAAGAATAGGAAAAAAACAAACAGAAGAAAAAGTCAAAGAAACAGTGCACCCGTGCGCACACGCACAAACACACACACACACACACACACACACACACACACACACACACAAAACAAAGCACATATAGACTCAGAGAGACACATGTTAGCACACACAAGAATCCCATAAAAATACAAAACAGGAAGCCATTATGTCTACACAAAGGACCTATTAGGTGTAAAAAAAAATTCCTGACAAATTAGTACAAGACAAAGTCCCTCTAAAGATGGCATTGAGTTAATATTGTGTTCGGCGTTTACTAACAGGCATGGAGACTGCTCCTCAGAGTGATTCATTTCCCCATATAAATTCCCTTGGAGAAACTAATTTTTCATTTGGAAGTGGTTACGAAGTGGTTAAAGATAGGGGCTCGTGTTCACTTTCTCCACTTAACAACAACAACAAAATCTCTCAGAAAAGACAGAGTACTAATCTAACTATAAAAGTTCTTTAAAAGAATTGCTAGCTGCCTACCTCAAACATCTGGGCATATAATTTTTTTAAAAACAGGACTTTAGTAGAATTGAGGGTGTTCTGGAATTATAGGGAATTACTAAGCAGGGAAAAGTTCAGGACCCTGTAATTCAAGAAGTAATGAAAATGAGAAAGTGAATCCATCTCTTTTTCCTTCTATACCTCTTCCTCTCTTCCCCTCCCTCTCCCTCCCTTCCTCCCTATGTCCCTGCCCCTCCTTCTTTCTCTGTATATGTGTATTAGTTTTTCACCCCACACAACCATTCACAAATACACGTGCACAGACACACGATTTGTCTTAAGTGCTCAGATTTTATAGCCTTGCTATACTAAAGAAGATTGAAAGCATTGTTACTAATAAAGATTTATTCAGTGATCATGAAAAAAAGGCAGACTGAAAACATAGATCAAAGCCTAAAAGGAGAACATCCCTCTTTCTTCAAAACTAAGATGTCACCACCACTTTGGACATCATGGAGACTTCTAGAAGAATATATTAGTCATTGTTATTATACATGAAGGACTTTCAGTAAAAAATATACTAGGAGTGCTTTCACCTTATTGCTCCACTAATCAAACGAAGCAGAAAGAGCCTACATGTTCAGACAGGTTTTTGTTTATTTATTTATCTTATTTTTTCTTTATGAGATAATTAGCTTATAAGAACGAATGAAATAAAATTATTGCACAGAATTGAAGCTTACATGAGATTTGCATTTACAAATAACTTTGTAGTCCCCTTTTGTTTTTGTTTTTGTTCTTCCATTTTATTTGTTGCTTGTTTGTTTGTTGTTAGTTTGTTTCTGAGACAAAGTCTCACACGTGGCCCTGGCTGGCCTGATACTCATGTAAACCAGGCTGACCTTGAACTAACAAAGATCTATATGCCTCTGCCTCTCAAACGCTGGGATTAAAAGCTGTGCAATCATCCCTTAAGTTGTCATTAAATGCTCTTGAACAACATATCTTCTCCATTTCGGTGCTACCTCTGTACCTCCAAATATCTGGTCTGTGTCCGGCAAGAATAGAGCTCTACTGATCTATGTCTCCCCATACATGCGTACACATATGCATATATCTCCTTATAGTTTTACTTCAACATATTTCATAAAATATGAGAGGAAATGATGTACTTTAACTTTCAAAGATAAAATATTTTCTCCTTGGAGGAGTTTTAATGAAACATATCAAACACAATGTTTTCTTAATTTTTTCTTTGCTGCTTTATAACAGGAAGGGCACTGTAGACACTTTCAGATGGCAGGGTAGTGTTTTCTGCTTCTCACTTTAGATCCCTGCTGTCTCAGCTGCTATAAGATTTGCATTTAAAAGTTACTTTGGAAATGGGCTGGACTAGGGCTATGATCCATCTGTAGCTTCAGAGGTCTTTAGTGTCTTACTGCCTGTTTGTGCCTCAAACACTCCTGTGTACACTCTTAGCAATAAAGTGATTTTAAGGAACAAATTATAAGGAATGCCTACCAACTAGCCCCACTCTTTCAAAATTGAAGGGTCATCTAGTCTAGGAAATTCAGTTCAGAAGAGCATCATACTGGGATAAAGAGTGGACCAGGGAAGGAAATTAAGGGAAACATCTGTCTACATGAGCTATTGTTTGTATTTGCTTGCTGTACTTAGAAATTATCATTCAGAGTGATATAAAAGTGTGGACAATGAAATTTCAATAGTCCGTGTTAAAGTGTGTTGTTTTAAAGATCTCCACAGTATAATTTGAAGCTATAGTCATTGGTAAAAGAAAGAAGCCTATGCATGGGCATATATATATATATATATATATATATATATATATATATATATATACACACACACACACACACACACATATATATATATTAAAACGTTATATGGAAGAAAACCAAAAAAATCATGAGAATATCAGTTTTCTAATGCTGTTTCTGTCACTCTTTATAAGACATGCCTTAAAATTAGACACTTAATGTAAGCATCAGCACCTTTTTATCATTTCTTTGATAGTGAGTCACATGACATCAGTATATTCAGCATAGTAGAATTAATTTTTTTTCTTTTTGACTCCTAATATAAAAAACTATCCAAAAGAAGAGAAAGGATGACTAAAAAGTGATACAAACACAGCTGTGTGTGTGTTTGTGTGTGTGTCATTCATTTATAATTATTTCCAATGTGTCATTTTAGTCAGAGAAGACCAGAAATAATTTGTGCTGTCCACATCATTTGACCCAAGAATTCTCTATGCCCTTGCAACATAGAAGATACCTTATAAGAATAAATATTTGTTTATTTATATGTATATGAGTATTTTGCCTACATGTATGTCTTTGCACAATGTTCTTACTTGCTGCCCTTAGAGACCATAACAGAACCTCAGGTCCCCTAGAGCTGGAGTCATAAATGGTAATAAGCCATGCTGATGGTACTGAGTATACAGAAGCCTAGTCTTCTGCACTAGCAGCAAGTACTCTTAAGTTCTCAGCCTTCCCTGCAGGCCCCTACACAATTCCATTCACAATTCCAACACAATTCATTCAATTTTGCATATGTTATAGAGCACACTGTCTGGGCGTTAATGAAAGCCTTGACTAAGTTTTGTCATCTCCTTCTCTGCTCATATCTGCTTCTGTCTAGTTCTAACCTTCAATCTTTTACTATTATATACATTAGAAAATAGTTTTGAAAACACTTATTATTTGGAAAGTGCTTTGAAAACAATGTAGTGGCACATTCTTGATCTTTGCCCACTACTCGGCTTTTCTTCTACATGTCAGTTCTCCTCCTTCTAATTTCAGACTTATGATATTTTGTTATTTATATATTTATGATAATCGATGTTAAAAATGATTTCTGAAAATAATTTAGTTTATCTCTGATTTCTTGGCTAGTAAAGATTGAAAAGCACAAATATTGAATATTTCCTGCAATTCTCAGAGCATAGGAAACTAAATGTAATAAAAATATCAAATTATACAAATATATGGATATATATGACAATTTAAGTTTAATTTAACAATAAGGTCATATCATAACTTCTTTAACTGCAAATTATAAGTGAAATAATAAATGATTTCTAATATTTACAAAAATTACAATATTACAGAGCAATTTTGGTTCAAAATTACTGGAATTACATTTCAGTATTTATTACTTTAAGTTTACACAGTTGATTCCTATAAAATTGCATATTTTTTTTAATAGTCTCTCATTCAGTTTTATCAGTCTGTATGCCTATGAAAAATAATGATTTAGAGAGGTTTTTTTCAATTTATACTTCTCTAGTTATTGCAAAATCTATGGCTTTGGGCACATATAAAGCCTTGAACTTTGTTACCATTACTCAATTTGTTGATTTATTGCAAAGTTTAAAGCATTTAAATGAGATGCTTTCTGTACCCCAATTTAACAATGAATGCCTACTCTAAGATATAAGAGAACTACTAATCAGATCCCCTGCAATTGAAGATACGGATGATTAGTGAGCCACCACGTGAATGTGGAAACTAAGCTTGGGTAATTTTCAAGAGCAGCAGTGCTCTTGACAGCCGAATGATCTCTCCAGCCCATAAATATATTTTCAGTGAATACCTGAAGGACACCTCTGTGATATTCATGCCCTTTAAACATATTTACAATTTTCCTCAGTGGGTAGAGACTAAATAAATCACCTCAAAGTTTGGGTTATTGAAGCTAAAGTCTATCAGGAATTATTAATGTACTTTCAATAGCTCATCAGGTTATAGGTGGACATCAGAATTTGAAGCATCCCACAAGCTGTTATATCCTCCTCCAGGAAATGAAATCAAGTGAAGCTTCTTCAGGAAAAAAAAAGGTAGAGGCACAAGCTTGATCCTTAAACCAGAGCTGAAAAGTTTAAGGTAAATACGATAAAAGTCAAATGTTGTATGGCATTGCTCCTCCCAGCTGGCCCAAGCTGAAAGATCACATAGTTTCCTGCTTTCCTTAGGGAGAAACTGTGGGTGGAGGCATCCATGTGACCAAGTGGGGACCTAAGTCAGAATAGGCCTCTGGGAGGATAGCTGAGAGTCTTAGTGGAAGGGGCCATGGAGACTGAAGAGGACACCCTCTAACTTGACAAGACTCCTACTGGAGGGAAGAGCACACTAACCCACCCATGAAAACTTTGATCCAAAACTTAACCTGCCTACAAGACATGCAAGAATAAAAACAGAGAGGATAGATCAGAGATTAAGGCCATGTCCAACCAGTGTCTGACCCAACCCAAGACCCACTCCATGAAAGAGGGACAACCCCTGATGCTATTAATGATTCTTTGCTATTCCTGCAGATAGGAGGCTATCAGAGTTGTCCTCTGAGAATCTGCACCCAGCAGTGGTTCTAAACAGTTGCCAAGATGCACAGCAAACATTGGGTGAAGCATAGGGTGTGTAGTGAAAAAGTAGAGGTGGGGGACAGAAATAAAAGGACCTAGACGTAACAAGAGCTTCACAGGAAGACCAACAGAGCCAACTAACCAGGGCCCAGAGGGACTGAGGAGTCTGAAGCACCAACCAAGAACCTTGCATGGACTGGACCTAGGTCTCTACACAGATGTAGCCAATGGGTGGCTTAGGCCTCATGTGGTTCCACTAGTAAGGGTAGTGGTGGCTGTCTCTAACATGGATTCAGTTGCCTTCTTTTTCATCACTTCCCCCTGATAAGACTGCACTGTCAGGCCACAGGGAAAGAGGATGAGCTCAATCCTGATGTGACTTGATGAACTGGGGTGGGTGGGTAGTGGGGAATCACATTTCTGAGGAATAGAGGAGGGGGGAAGAAAGAGGGAGAACTAGGAGGAAATGATGTAGGGGGCTATGATCTCGATGTAAAGTGAATAAATAAATAAGAAGAGTTCCAAGATGACAGTGCCTATCACGTACTGTATCTGATATACCACACAGAGACCAGGGATGTGACTTGGGGCCACAGACTGCAAGAACTGGAGAACACTAGATGAGTGGGTTCCTGCCAGTGCATACCACAGGTGGACCTGGCCCCAGGTCAAATAACAGCCCACAGAGGACCTGAACCCATTCCCCAGACTTTAAAATGAAATCCACCTGCAGACTGCAGATGGCCTCTATAGCCCAAATGCAGTGTGTGAGAAAATGGAACACCAGAGCTCCTGGCCTGGGGAAGTCTCAGAGAAACAGATGAATCTGTCCTTGGACCCCACCATCTGCTCCATGCCAGTTCACAGAGAGCCCCAGAGGCCTCAGGGAAGCCTAGGCAGGAGTGAACACCAGTGCCCAGCCACAGCACACTAGAGTATGAACGGGTCCATACCAGAACCAGGCAGCTAGCCTCAGCCGACCAAGCCTGCAAAGTTGGGCTGATAGAACCCGGCCTGGACAGTTCCCACAGTCCAGCAGGGACTCCAGTGCTCGTGGGAGACGCTGTACAGATCTGACGGGTCTGGAAGGGGGTCTGAATTGTGGCCACAACTCAGTGGGACTGAACCTCCAAAGGTGCACAAACAGACTGGTCTTCTATCTAGACTACTATGGGCAGGAAACTGACTGTGGGACATAGCAGTCAGGCCTGAACAATTGGGCAGATAATGCCTGGCCCGGCCAGTTTCCATGGCCTGGTAGGGGCTCCCATGCTCTTGGGAGAAGCTGGACAACCCTGAGGGGTTTAGACAGCATCTGAATTGTGATCACAACTCAGTGGGACAGAACCACAACAGTCCTGCTGTCTGAACTGGTCTGGGCAGGAACCTATCTACTGGCCACAGCAGTCCATGACTGCACAATGGGACAGATAAAACTTGGGCTGGCAACTCCCCATGGCCTGGTGGGGTCTACCACATGCCTGGGAGTGACCAGACTACCCCAAAGGGTCAGGACATAAAATTAAACTGTGGCCCCCTAACATAGCTGGTCTGAATCCCCTCAGTAGAATGATTGGGATCAGGCAGAAGCCTACCTCTGCTGACCCAGTTAGAAGCTTAAGGTGTAGAGCAAAGTTTCCTAGAGCAGAAACCAAGTCACCTGCTGGTTCCAAGGAAGAACTACCTGATCCCCACAGGCAAGGGCACATGACCTATAATCACTCATCAACTATACACTCTCAAGGACCAGTGAAGGACAACAGAAGCTACCACCCAGCATCAGAGATAGCAAGATGAGTAAAGGACAGTGTAGGAATGCAAACAACAAAAACCAAAACAACTAGGTATCTCCAGGTCCCTGCTAGCCCAAAGAAAGCAACCCTGAGAACTCAAACACAAGGGAAATACAAGAAAATGACCTCAGATCCCTAGTAATGAAGATGATAATGGAGGAACCAAACGAAATCCATAATCAAATGCAGGAAGATGCAGCCAAACAGGCAGAAGACATAAAAGACACCTATAGAGAGGCACTGGAAATTTTTAAGGAAAATACAAGGAAAGAAATCAATAAAACAGTTCAAGATCTGAAGATGAAAATAGAAACAGTGATAAAGGCAAAGATTGAAGAAAAATGGGAAGGAGAGACCTTAGAGAAGAAAGTAAGCAACACAGAGGTGAGCTTCTCTTTTTAAAAAAAATCCAAGAAATGGAGGAACAAATCTCAGGACTAGAAGATACAGTTGTAGAACTTAAAGCAACCATCAAAAACAATGCTAAATCTGAAAAATTCCTGACACAAAATATCCATGAAATCAAGGACACCATGAAAAGACAAAACTTGAGAATAATAGACATTTAGGAAAGAGAAGACACCTGACTCCAAGGCCCAGAAATATCTTCAACAAAATCAGAGAGGAAAATTTTTGCCATTTGAAACAGGAGATGCATATAAACATACAAGAGCCCTACAGAACACCAAATAGAGCAGAAAAGAAAAACTTCCTGTCACATAATAACAAAAATACAAAATATACAGAACAAAGAAAAATATTAAAAGTGGCAAGAGAAAAAGGTAACATCCAATGACAAACCTCTCAGAATTACACCCGACTTCTCAGCACAGACCATAAAAGCCAGAAGGACCTGGACAGAGGTCCTGCAAATCATAAAAGACCACAGATGCCAGGCCAGACTACCATACCCAGTGATACTATCAATAACCATTGATGGAGAAAACAAAATATGAAAAAACAAATTCAAACAGTACATATCCAAAAATCCGCCTTTACAGAAGTTACTAGAAGGAAAACTCCACCCCAAAGGGACAAGCTACAACCAAAACTACACAGGAAATAGATAACTACACCATTACAAAAATACAATCACACAAACTTTCTACTGTAACCAATATAAAAAAAATAAGGGACTAAACAGTAACTGGTCATTAATACCTCTCAATATCAATGCTCTCAAGTCTCCATTAAAAAGACATAGACTAACTGAAAGGATGCAGAAACAAGATCCAACATTCTTCTGCATTCAAGAAACACATCTCAGTGACAAGGACAAACATTCCCTCAGGATAAAAAGCTGGAAGAAAGTATTCCAAGCAAACAGTCACAAGAAGCAAGCTTGTGTAGCCATTTTTAATATCTAATAAAAATAGAATATCAACAAAAATTAATCAAAAGGGACAAGGAGTGACATTTCATACTCATCAAAGGTAAAGTCAACCAAGATGACATCACAATTCTGAACATCTATGCTCCCAATACAAGGGCACCAACATTTGTAAAAGAATTATTAACAAAGCTTAAACCACACATTGATCCCCACACATTAATAGTGGAAGACTTCAACACTCCACTGTCACTGAAGAATAGGTCATTGAAACAGAAACTAAGCTGAGAAATAACATCATTAACCAATGCCATGAATCAAATAGATCTAACAGATATTTACAAAATTTTTCACCCAAAAGTAAAGTATTATATCTTCTTCTCAGCAGCCCATGGAACCTTCTCTAAAATTGATCACATATGAGGTAACAAAGCAAGCATC
Source organism: Acomys russatus (assembly GCF_903995435.1). Taxonomy (NCBI): domain Eukaryota; kingdom Metazoa; phylum Chordata; class Mammalia; order Rodentia; family Muridae; genus Acomys; species Acomys russatus. Next base: position 50,605,595 of record NC_067151.1, on the reverse strand, counting down.
GATGGATACAAGAATATTGAAATAATACCTTGTATCCTATCAGATCACCATGGTCTAAGGCTGGACTTCAATAACAACAGAAATGGCAAAAAGTCTATACACACAGAAATTAAGCAACTCTCTACTTAATAACACCTGAGTCTGGGAAGAAATAAAGAAACTGAGGACTTCCTGAATTTCAATGTAAATGAAGGAATAGCATAGCCAATTTTGTGGGACACATTGAAAGCAGGGCCGAGAGGAAAATTCATAGCACTAAGTGCCTTTATAAAGAAATTGGAAACATCTTACATAAGCAACTTAATGACTCATCTGGAAACCCTAGAAAAAAGGAAGCAGAAACACCCAAGAGGAGTAGACGTCTGCAAATAATCAAACTCAGGGCTGAAATCAATAAATTAGAAACAAAGAGAACAAGTCAAAGAATCAACAAAACCAGGAACTGCTTCTTGAGAAAATCAACAAGATAGACAAACCATTAGCCAAACTAATGAAAAGGCAGAGAAACACTATCCAAATCAACAAAATCAGAAATGAAAAGGGAGACATAACAAAAGACATCGAAGAAATACAAAGAATCATAAGATCCTACTTCAAAGGCACATATGCCAGAAAATTTGAAAATCTGAGAGATATGGACAATTTCATTCATAAATTCCACTTGCCAAAATTGAGTCAAGAACTGTTAAACAAACTAAATTGTCCCACTTCCCCTACAGAAATAGAAGCAATCATTGATAGTCTCCCAACCAAAAAAAGCCCAGTGCCAGATGGATTTAGCATGGAATTTTACCAGATCTTCCAAGAAGAGCTACTATTGATACTCTTATAGCTACTCCAAAAGGTAGAATTGGATGGAACATTACCAAATTCATTCTATGAGACCACAGTCACTTTGATACCTTAACCTCACAAAGACCCAACAAAGAAAGAGAATTTCAGACCAATTTCTCTTATGAACATTGATGCATATGTATTCAATAAAATACTAGCAAAACTAATACAAGAACACATCAAAGATATCATTCACCATGACCAGGTAGGCTTCATTCCAGGCATGCAGGGATGGTTTTATATACAGAAATCCATCAATGTAATCCACCACTGAAAGTAAACAAACCACAAGATCATCTCCTTAGATGCAGAGAAAGCATTTGATAAAATCCAACACCCATTCATGTTTAAAGTTTTAGAGAGATCAGGGATACAAGGCATATATCTCAACATAATAAATGCTCTGTACAGCAAGCCAATAGCCAATATCAAATTAAATGGAGATATACTCAAGGAAATTTCTCTAAAACTGGGAACAAGACAAGGCTGCCCATTCTCTCCATATCTCTTCAATATAGTACTGGAAGTTCTAGCCAGAGCAATAAGACAATAAAAGGAGATCAAGAATATCCAAATAGGAAAGATGAAGTCAAATTATCCCTATTTGCAGATGATATGATAGTATACATAAGTGACACCCCCCCCCCAAGATTCCACCAGAGAACTCCTACAGCTGAAAAATACCTTCAACAAATTGGCTGGATATAAAATTAATTCAAAAAAGTCAGTAGCCTTCCTATATATAAATGACAAACATGCAGAGGAAGAAATTTGGAAAACTACACCCTTCATGATAGCCACAAGAAAACTATAATATCTATGAGTAACTCTAACCAAACAAGTGAAGGGTTTACTAGGAAAAAACTTCAAATCTCCAAAGAAAGAGATTGAAGAGGACATCAGAAGATGAAAGGAACGCTCTTGTTTGTGGATCGGGAGAATTAACATAGTACAAATGACATTTTACTAAACGCAATTTATAGATTCAATGCAATCCCTATCAAAATAGGTCCACAAGTTTTTTAAAGACACTGAAAGATCAATTCTCAACTTCATATGAAAAAACAAAAAACCCAGAGTAGCTAAAATAATCCTATACAATAAAAGATCCCCTGGAGGAATCTCCATAACTGATCTCAGGCTGTACTATAGAGCAACAGTGATTAAAACACCATGGTCCTTGCACAACAATAGGCTGATTGATCAATGGAATTGAATCAAAGACCCAGAAATGAATCTACACACATATGGTTACTTGATCTTTGACAAAGAAGCCAAATCTATTCAATGGAAAAAGGATAGCACCTTCAACAAATGGTGCTGGTCTAACTGGATGTCTACATGTAGAAAAATGCAGTTAGACCCATAATGTCACCATGCACAAAACTCAAGTCCAAGTGGATTAAAGACCTCAACATAAAACTGGTGACACTAAATAGGTTAGAAGAAAATATGGGGGTGAGCCTGGAACACATTGGCACAGGAGACAACTCCTGAACAGAACCCCAAGAGCCCAGGCCTTAAGGTCAACTATTAACAAATGGGACCTCATAAGGCTGAGAAGCTTCTGTAAGCTTTGTTCTGTCAACAGAACAAAGTGACAGCCTACAGACTGGGAAAAGATCTTCACCAACCCTACATCTGACAAAGGTCTAATATCCAAAATATATAAAGAGCTCAAGAAAGTAAACACCACCAAGCCAAATAACCCAATTGAGAAATAGGGCTCAGAACTAAACAGAGAATTCTCAACAGAGGAATTTCAAATGGCTGAGAAACACTTAAAGAAATGCTAAATATCTTTAGTCATCAGAGAAATACAAATAAAAATGACTCTGAGATTTCAACTTACACCCATCCGAATGGCTAAGATGAAAAATTCAAGTGACACCACATGCTGGCAAGGATGTGGAGAAAGAGGAACACTCCTTCATTGCTGGTAGGAATGCAAACTAGTACAACCACTTTGGAAATCTATCTCGTGCTATCTCAGAAAACTGGAAATAGGGCTTCCTCAAGACCCAGCTATTCTCCTCCTTGGAATATACCCAGAAAATTCTCCACCACACAAGGACATATGCTCAACCATGTTCAGAGCAGTCTTATTCATAATAGCCAGAACCTGGAAACAGCCTAAATATCCCTCAGTTGAAGAATGGATAAAGAAACTGTGGTCCATTTACACTATAGAATACTACTCAGCTATTAAAAACAATGAAATCCTGAAATAAGTAGACAAATGGATTGAGCTAAAAATTATCATAAAGAGAGAGTTAACCCAGAAGCAGAAAGACTCAAATGGTATATACTCACTTATAATTGGTCACTAGCCCAAAAGGCATACCCCACGAAAATCTTCACCTACCAGGAGGTTGGGATAGATGTGAGGACATCCTACTGAGACTCTATCTAAGAGAAATATAGGAGATAGGGAAATAGAAGGACCTAGAGGATCCTAGAAACCTACAAGAAGAACATTATGATGTATGGGTCGGGGTCCAGGGAGGTCTACTCAAACTATTGCACTAACCAAAGACAACACAAGTAGTAAACATCAAACTCCTACTTTGATCTATCCAATGGACAGAACCTTCTCCACAGTTATGTGGAGAGTGGAGACTGACTCTGACATGAACTTTGGTGCCTCGTATTTGACCACCTTCCCTTGGTGAGGAGGCCTGGTGGCACTCAAAGAAAAAATAAGCAGGCTACCAACGTGAGACTTGATAGCCAATATCCATTAGTGGGGGAAGAGGTCCCTCTCTGTCATAGACCTATGGGAGGGGAATAGGGTGAAAGTGGGAGGGAATGAGGAATGGGAGGACACAAGTGATGGGATAATAATTGAGTTGTAATCTGAAAAAATTAATTAAATAAAAAATAAAAAATGAAATGCAAAAAATAAATACACAAATTAATGAATAATAATTATTATAAAAATGCTTATAAAATCTAGTAATACATGACATTATTTTGATGTTTGATTATAGACATTTAATATTTATAATAAGACATACTGTCTATGTATGCACATGGTACATCTCTTTGGATACAAGGTAACTATTCAAAATTATATATTTATTCAAATTAGTATGGATATATGCATCTCAAAATAGAAAACTGATAATCATTACTGATTGTTAAAATTTAACCCTATGTATATGTTTTATTTTATAGACTTAAAGTAATAAAAATACAAAGATATGTGAATACTAAAGTCACTTTGAAGTCAAATAATCATATACACTTTGTTATTTTAAATTCTTCACTCTTGACCTATATTAGAGACCTGACTAAAGAGTCCTGAAGATTATAGGTATAGAAATAAAATAGGAAATGGAGAAATTTTGTGTCAGGGTTTGGGGGGGGGGGGCGAGCGGCAAGTGGATGGTGTAAATATGTGAAATAAACCAGACCTAGAAATATATAGAGTTGTAGCATAATTTTAACTAGTCCAAAAATAATCTAGTGTACCTGAGTTGGCTTTGAATTGTCCAAAAGCTATCAGAGCAAAATCTCATGTCAATCTTCAGAAGGAAATGAAGTGGATGCTGCCATACAGTGACAATGGCGTTCCTAGTGAGACAGGAGTTGCCTCGCCATAAGCCAGTAAAGCAAAGGCTCAGGAAAGGTTCATGAACTTCACAAGAAAGAAAACAGAAGCCAACATTGGAGACTACCAACACCTGCAGGAGCAGTGACTGGCAAGGACAGCCATTGTTGCAATGGCCAGAGGGTGAACCAAGGCTAGCAACTAACAACACAAGTGAAAGATGAACAGGGAAAGAGAGGTTTTTAGCCCCCAAATTGGGCTGAGGAGGGCATTACAGGCCTTGATACGCTAAGGGGCCAAAGGGTATGTACAGAAAGTGTTTACTGGGTTCTAGGTATCCATCGAGAATTAATTGCCACAGCATAACCTTCCTTAGTCTTTATCCATGTTCTGCCATAAATGCTATGGCAAGTTCACAGACAAGAAGCTCAGCATTGTAGCCCCTCTCTTGATCCTCTTCTGTCTGTAATCTCAGGAGTTTACAGCATTGTTCACCATTTCCACACAGTTCTTTTGTCCTGGATATTGTCTTGTGTTAGACATGAAGAAACCAAGTATGTCTGAAAGACAGCTCTTCCTCAAGCCCAATCATAGTAAATGTGATGCTTTTCTCCTCCCCATGAGAAAAAGTAATTAATTATCCATCATTTTAGGCACCATAAATATTAAATCCTGACTCTGGCTCAGGTGTATTTCATGCATTAAGATATCATTTCTATGAAGTGAGGATGATGCAATCTGGGAATAAAGTGGATTAATGGGATGCCCGGTCAGAAAACGAAAGCCAGTATTCATCAAACATATTATGTGCCAGGCCCTCTGGCTGAGGTTATGGAAATATCTTTGAAATGCAAGCATAAGAAAATACTGTCAAATTATGAAGATACAGTTCACAAAACGTCAGTCCCAACACATTTACACACATGTAAAATTTGGTTGATATTTTATTCCACAAAATCAGTAGAACAAACCAGATCTATTGCCCAGGTATTACAAGTACAAAATAATTTTTGTGATTTTAAAGAAATATTACATTGAGAATAATTTAATTTATGAAACAGAAATGATATTTTGGTTGTTGTTGATGATGATCATTATTTGTGCAGTAATTGTAACAATTACTTTTAAGCTGCAATATAGAAAATTGATAGGCACCCCTTTCCATTAAAATTGATTTTGATGTGAAACAAGACTTATTAATGTTTAATAGCTATTAATTTAATTATTCATAGAGCACAGTTTAGGCAGCCGTGCATATCAACCTACAGCCCTAGAGTATCAAAAAATTAAAAGATCATCAACTACAACCTTGAAATACTTTAATTATATATAGCAATGAAATAATATCTTGTCTCTTTTTATAGACATTTGGTGTTGTTCTAATTATTGTTAGCTCCCATAACCATCTCTATGAAAATCATTCAGAGCCTAAAACCACACAGTTTTCTGAAGATATGTTAACTAGGTGAAGTAACCCAGAATGGCACATTACACAGATGTGAACATTCTCTGTACATACAAGTATTTAAGCTACTGCTGTGAGGCCTTTGTGCAGATAGCACCATGAGTTAATGCTACCTTCACACCTTGTGAATAATTGTGAGGAAAGAGAAAAGTACTCCTTCCAAAGCTCAGATTTCAAATATTCCATATGAATTTACTATACTGCCTGGGTGAATTTAATATTGATATCAACATGAGGTGAGTGGTATAGGTACAGTAAAATACATGGAACTGACATCTGAACCTGTGGTTCTTCCTCAGGATACATCGAAAAAGATGTTCTTTCTATTTGAGAAGTAATTCATTAATCAGAATCATTTAAGTTTTTTTTTCAGAAATTATGAAAATTTTATAAGATCCTAGGGAGAAAACCCCTTAATAGCAAATTTGAAAGCACAAGAATTAAATTGATACAAGTGACAGAATACATCTTATTTGTTTGGGTCAGAAGTTTTTTCATTAGACATGAAAAGAAAGTTATAGTGGCGAATTAACCACTAATACTGATAAATCCCATCAAGCAGACACGAGAAGCTAAAATTTATAGGTGACTATTCTTTGCATTTGATTTATAAATCAATTATTTATTGATTTTATGTGTCTTTTTTATTAAAATTAGATAGAAAGAGTTTGAAACTGACCATTTATCTTAGCACTTACCTCATGTGGGTGATAATCAGTGTTGTGGTAGGAATGAAAAAGTCATCCACTCTGTCAAACTGTTTCCCAACTGGCTGTGTGTGGATAGTGTGGTGCGGCACATTCCCGCTGGCCGAGGTTATCACCTAAACAAAATACACCAGGCTTACATCCAAGCCATGTGGACTATGAGGCTTAATATTATTCACACTAAAATACATTTGTATGCACAGACTATATTTTCCTTCTCAGAGAGTATCTTAATAATCAGTTGTGGTCTGTAACATGTAGCTAATTTTTCACAGGAAAACTTGTTTCTATTAAGAAATCTTGTAGCATATGACTTTTGCACAAAGTAGATGATATCTTAGGGCTTAGCATTTTCAGGACACATCTGATTGTTAAGAGACACAAGATTATAAAAACACATGTGCAGGCTACGCATTGTAGAGGCTATGAAAATTATAAAGAAACAAACATAAGGCAGTATAAAATAAGTATAAGGATACAATTTTTTCTATACAGCAAAGGTATCATGTTTTGAAACATTATTCTTGGAATAAATAAAAACATATTTTAAATTTTTTATTTATTTTTTAAGTTTATTTTTTCTTTTGTGACTGTTTAGGTGCATATTCATATTCATGTATGTGTGTGTCATGCCACAAAACAGAGCAGAGAACAACTTCCAGGAGCCGGCTCTACATAAAATATTATATTTCAAACCCTTGATTTCTCATATTTTATTATGTATCAAGTTTTGGAAGATCCCCTTTATATTTCCTGTACTTTAGGCCCCAAGATTTCAGTGTTGAGAGAACAATTATTTGATTAAAACTTTCTTTATTTTCAAATAATGAGCATGCAAGTGTTGAGCACGTGGTTAAACAAAAAAAGTGCTTGCATCCAAGCCTGATGACCTGTGATACATTTGGAGGCAATTGTGAAACTGTCGAATATACACTTGTCGTGTCTTTTAGAATAGCAATTTTCACATTTTATAAAGCATCAATGTCGTTCTTAAAGTAAAATAAAACTACGATTCAACTGAGAGTCTGTGCAGCATCATTAAACAGTATGACAGCTTATGGGCTTCCTTAATTGTTAAAATTACAGAACAGTAATAGTTTTCAATCAAATTTGTCAAAAATGTATAGCTTAGAATATAGAGTAAAATAGAAAATAAAAATTCTCTACCATTTGAGTAAAATACTATAATGCAACAAAACCCTCAGTAACATTAAAAACATTGTTAACGACAACTGGGACTTGAGATATTTACATCTAACCTACTTTATTAAAATATGTAAAAATTTTGATGCCTTATGGTTCTGTGTAAGTGGCACACTCCAGGCAGTACTGTGTCACAGGAAGTATGACGACGAAGCAGCTCGTAACAAATCTTCAGCGACCCTTCCCCTCACTTTTAACTCATGAGGGCTGTGACACAGGGTCACAGCTAAAATGGTAATTTCCTTCTCTGTTTCTGTGAAGTCATCACCTGAATAACCTCAAACAGACCCAAGTATCCTGAGAATAGCACAGCACACCTCACAAGAGCCTGGGGTCTTCTCATCAAACTCTGGATGGTGGAAGATTATTGGGGATCAGCTTTTACCCTGGTGGTAAGATTCCGTAATCTCTACCTCAAGGCTTCACTGAGAGTCCTGAGGCAAGGCCACCAGTCAAATGCGTCCTGCCTGTCGATTAACGGACAGATGGTTACCGAGGATGCAGCTAAGTTATATGACTAAACCTTCTCTGACATACATGCTGTGCTGCATCACATAAGGCTCATGACAGAAGCTTCCAGTATGCACTTACGGTTCAGAGGATCCACACAGTGACTCAAAATAACTCTTTGTGCCCCCCCGTAAATCACCCGGTGTCAGGAATTTTCTTACAGCAGCAGCAGAAGTTAAATAAACTGTTTACTTTTTCTAATGGCGTTAGCTGTTTACTATAACTTATTTTTTGTCATATGAAGGGTACCTTTAATAAATATTATCTGAGGTGATCCAGTCTAAAATAACTATTTGAGTTTTGCACAACTTTTCCCTGTTCTGTGCACAGATGATGACTACATGTTGTACCTGCAGAGTTGGGGATGTCTTCTCCATGCTTCCCCAGCTCAGCACCCAAACCTGGTCATGTGACTTGTCGTAGTGCAGTTTAACTGGAACAGGGTCTGTGCTTACTGCCTGCAATAAAAAGAAATGGAAATATGTTTTAAAACCTTTGCATTATCAGAAAATTGGACAAGAAACGTGGGAAGAATCCAGGCACTCAGGAACAAAATTACAGTTGTATTTGGCCAGTACCTGATTTTCTAAGGCCTATTAGATTAACGTGAAAATATCATATTCAACCTTATTTCTGTTCAGTATTTGCACAATTTTACATAATATTATTGTGTTCAACTGTCTGCATGTAAATTTAGAGTCAAGGAGAGCTATTTAGAAAATGAAGGTTTATAAAATACAGTATGAATGATCATTGCAGTTTACTGATGACAGTGTGGCTGTGTTTATATCCTTAGTTTTCACCTTCTTCATGAAGGACCTGACTGAACTGGCATCAGCAGGAAATAAGAGTCACATCTGTATTAAAGGTCTTATGGGGCCTAAGGAGAGATTCGAACTCCATGAATTCAATGCGGCAGCTCCAAAGTTGAAGCAACCTGGGTCATCTGAGCGAATGTAATAGCCTTCCAGTGCTTACCTGTGTCTGAAAAATGGCCCTCCAACTGTCAGATAAAGCCATGTTTTGTCACTGTCATCATTTATGCAACCATTTTCACATTGGAACCTGTTATTCAGGATAACATGACTCCCTGTTTTTAGCCGTTGCCTTCTTGTTTGGCTTAGAATAAGCAGTTTCTTACTTCTTTTGATCTGAGAACTACGTTGGGTGACATGACAAATCGTGATCTCAAAATAGCAACAGCTTGACCAATGGGCTCAAACTTACTACCTGATTACATGGTTTAAGTTCTTTAATGAGAGGTACAATGTTACCAAACAAAAAAAATGGGTGATATTTTTATAATGTTTGTGACATACTTGGTACAGTAAATGTATTTTTTAACAATAGTTATAACATTAAGCACCTACTTTAAATACGATTATGAGAGAACAAATTGATATGAGGAAGTTCATCTCTCCTCCCTATTTTCTGAGTGTTAGTATTATAAAACTAATAGCTGTAAAGTAGTTAGATTACTGTAGTTGTTATTTATATGTGTTTTCTAAGTTTATAATATGAAATAAAGTATATTCAATCTAACTTTATTCAGTAATGATAATTTCATTCCAAAGCTGTTGAATATTAGCAAAATTCTCCAGTAACTCACAGTCATATGCAGTTCTTGGTGGGTTAGTAACAGGTAAATTACATTTGTGACTGGACATTTGGAAATTGATATTTCGATTTATATTAAACTTTTTAGGTTTACTTATATATTTTTTCTAAAACTTTATGGTACATTTTATATATGTATAATCACAGTATTCAAAACCAGGTAAAATAATAAGGAAATTTCTAGAAAGGCCAGTTAATTATTTCTGTATTGACATTCTTATTCCTTTCTTCCTGGATATTACACTTATATCAGAGCTGTGGGCCACCTCAGCAGAAATGTTATGGTTATGGTATGAGTCCCACTCCACTAAAATTCATGAGAAATTACCCTTCCTTTTGACAGATTCTAAGCTTTCTGGCCTTCCAGTACTGTAACCATCAAGCTGGTCCATGATTTTGGAGAATGATAGTGTATTTGATAAACTAAGAGAGCAATGAGATGTCCTCCTTGCCCCATTTTTCATAACCTTCCTGCTTTAAATGCTTCCTTGAGAGAATATTGCTCCAGGTTCCCAAGGCAATTTTGAATTGATGAAACTAAGTTCAAGTAGGAAAAGACAACCAATTGAGGAGTTATAAGAAGAAGAAGAAGGAGAAGGAGAAGGAGAAGAAGAAGGAGAAGGAGGAGAAAAAAAGCCTGGGTTTTCGTTGATGAAATTCAGCTTCTGCACAATCCCATAGAAACTAAGTAGGCTTGCCATTATTAAAGTAATTAAGTAGTTTTATTGCTCATCAAATATGGCTACAACTGTATTTACATAAATGTATTTGCACCGATGCCAGATGTTGCATGTAAATTTCTTTATGCACTAATTAATAACTTCTATTCATGTACAGTAAAAGAGCTTCCTCCTGTCAATGAGGTAGAGATAAAGCAGGAAGATGACCTTGGTAATTTTGTATTTAAATTTTTATCTGTATATGGTTAGAGCAGCCTTGTTTGCATGAAATTTAAGAGAGAAAGTAATCATGAGGTTACCATGCTGTTAAAGAAAGTAGTTCAATGTAAACAGTAGCAACCAGGAAAACCTTTGTGATACTTGGTTTTTAAGAATATAGTAGGACAAAACAAGAAGGTTTGTAAATAATGCTTTAAGATCAAGAAGGGAATCTAATGTTCTGAAATATTTTCAAGTAATAAGCATGTTATTGTCTTAAAGATGCAGGCTCTAGAAAGACTTAACATGTAAGTACTATGTGCAGTGCTGTATTTTTTTCTGGTGAGCTAAACTCATCTATTTGTTTTATAAACATTTCTGAAAGTAAACTGAATATGTAGCAGAAAAACAAAGATTTGTTTCATGCACTATAGCTTTATAAAGGCATTGACAGAAGCATCCTTCCTCTAATACTATTTTAAAAGGTATTGAAAGCCACACTACAGATAAACTTTTGTTCAGGTTTAATTTACCTTTTTATATGTGTTTATATATTTGCAAACCTAGAGTCAATAATGTTCATATATGTAGTGATGTAATGAGTCTTTATCAGTCTCTCTTGGACAAGCATAACAACTATAAAAACCTAAGGGCACAGTGCACTGCTCATGGGCAAGATGCTTCCAATTCTGCGAAGATGGTTCACCATGTCGTGAAGAAACACTGACAATAGCTGTGATATTGGGAAGAAAGGCTGAGACCTGACATGAGGGAACAGTGGAGCACAGCTTGTTTATCAGTCTGACAAGGAGAGTACCAGCTGCCTAATTAAGTGAACCTAATTTAAACTAATGATGTAGATTCTCAAGATAATGCGCTAATGGCTGGAGGAGACTGCTGATGATCCCGAGAATTCTCCTGAGGTATCACACACTAAGCCACTTCTGTACCCAGGCAGAACAGAATCTTGTTCCATAGAAAATAAAATGAGGTCCATTTTTTACTAGTTAGTCATCTATATAGGGAAATATCATCTGTATGTAGCTCTAGGAAGTAATTGAAACCATCTGACATTTAAGATAATACTAATTTAAGAGATACTGTTAAATTATTATGACTTTATACTTTTAGCTGCAGATAAAAATAATGCTGATGGGTTTATTAAAAAAACAAATGTACAAATGTTTTTTATCACTATCAACTTTAGATGAAAACTGGAAAATTTTATATCACAAGAAACTATTCACCTCTTTAAAGCTAACATGTGATGGCAACGAATGCAGCTTAAAGTTGAAAAATCTGTAGTCTTCAAATATAAATACACTACAGGACCACAAAGTCAAATAATGCAAAGGAAGAAGAGATAAATGTGGTGCCATAGATTAGTATATAATTGTGGGGGTGGTGGTAATTGGTTGTGCACGCCTACAATCCCAGAACTCCCGAGAGGTCACAAGAATATCATCAGTTCTTTCAAAGCTTGAGACCCATGTCTAGATCTTGTGTCAAGAACAGCAAGGCCTGGATACATACCTCTGGGCCAGAGAGACTTAGCTCAGCCAAGGCCTATGTGCCAACTACAACCCTATAAAAGTTACCGTGGATGAACTCAAATCAAAGAAGAAACCTTTAAGGACACATTTAATTAAATATACTGGCTTTGCTGTTGTTAATTCCAGGAACAATGCATTTGTTTCTGGGCTGCACTGTTCCATTTACAAAGAGAATAATGAATTCTATAGCACTTTTTGTAGTGCTTAGGAGACAACTAATTTTTATTACAGCTACTATTTTCGTTGCAATATACTACACAAGGGATAGAAAAAGACAGGGGTACAGGCAGCAAGGATAAAGCATTGGAATATGGGCAAAATCTTTTTAAATTTAAACCTCACAAGTGGCCAAACCCAGAAAGGATATATTTTGTAATATTTTCTTTATACTCTACAATTCACAATAAGTTTCATGTGTTCTGTCATTGGATAAATTTTAAAAATAAACAATACGTTTTTATTTTTATTTTAATGGGTAAGCATGTTGTTTTTAAATTTGTTACAAGGATTATCACTTCATCATCAGAATACTTAAATTTATGAAATCAATCATCCCAGTTTTTCTTAATTTAGAAAAAGTTCGCTAGAAGATTTAAGCCCATAAAAGCTACTGAGGGCAAAAGAATGAAGTCACCGGGATATGTACAGTCTGCTTTTAAGCAAACACATTTCAACACTGAAATCCATATGCTGCTAAAATAATTTTAAGACAGATATAAGGATATATTATTTCACATAGCAGGTAACAGAGTTAGGAAACTCATTATCTGAAGATAGGAATGAGCTAAAATTACATGTGGAGTGCAAACAGAGATCTTAAGTAAATTCAAAATTACCTAACTTTATTATTTTTCTAATAAGGAGATACTTGTATTCTAGAAGCTTCTCTCATAAATGAGCTTAGTTGCAGGGGGAGGAGGGTTTGCTTAGCAAGCTCAGGGCCCAGAGCTTCATTTCCACTACAGAAGAAAGGAAGGATAATTTTAAGTTATTTAGAGATGACGGGTCTTAATATACATCAGAAAAAAGTAAAATATACATACTGAAAAGGGTTTGGGCAGGGAGGTGGCTAAGTGGTCAAATGTTTAAATCTGTTACGCAAACAAGGAGATTGAGGGTGGGATTTCCCAAACCTTAGAGATGTTGGGTGGGTGTCAGATGTTTTTAATTCCAGTCTTGCAAGGTCGAGACGGAATACCACTTTATACTGACTGAAATAAAACTCCATTATATAATGTACCAGAGTATATTTACGCATTCATCCACTGAATGGCATCACTTTTGAGGCCTTATCCCACGTCCAGTACTGTGTTGATGGTGTATACAGTCAGCAGTCATGGCATTGCTTTATCACATAGTAAAGCCATTTAAATTTTGACAAGCAACGGTGCTTGATTCCTAGGTAGATCTGATGTGTTCCTCCCTACTTACCTTGTGCAGAAGTACAGGTTTTGGTGCATTCTTGGCAATAGGTTGTGTTTATTTAATGATAAGTGTGAGTTTAATGTCACTGTATATTTTAATTTTGTTTTTATAATACCTCATAATAAGGACAGCCATTTTCTGTGTTTACTGGCTGCTTCCATGTATGCTATAAGGAAATATATATTTAAGTCTTTGGACTTGTATAAGTCTAGTTGTCTACTTATCTGTTGATAAATTTTCTGTATATTTATCCGTATCAAAGTATGGATTATATGTTTATACCATTTGCTGTGAAATCTTTAAATAAGCTCATTCTTTCCAACTTTTTCACTATTTTTGACTATGCACCTCTTTGGTTTTACATCCAAAATGGGCTCAGCAAATCTATTCATCTAGCTTGATGCTTGGGTTCCTCTAGAAGTTTATATTTTATAGATATATTTTTCTTCCATTTTGACATCTGTGGTGTTGAGTAAGAGTATATGTCTTTATGCTTTCTTGTATATATATATATATATCCACTTTTAGTAAAACCTTAAGATATCCTCATTGAAAAGTGCTGATACAATTATTCAAAAATAATTTGAGCACATATAGAGAGATATTTGAATTTGTACTGTACTTCATTAATCTCTATGTCCCTTTTTGAATATTATTGTGGTTACTTTGCCTTGTATAAAGTTTGTATATAAGAAAATAGAGGTATTCCAGTTTTATTCATCCTTATCAACATTGATTTGGCATCTTAGGGTGCCATACAATTTTAGAATGGCATTTTCCACTTTTCTTAACTATTTCTGCTCAGATTTTGCTTAAGTCCATTGATCACTGTTGTTGAGATTAGCATCTGAACTTCCAAATCATGGGCATTAGATATGTTTCCATTTGTTTTCTTTTAATTACTTTTAGCAATATGTTATTGCTTTGTTTATATATATATTATTTTCACTCTCTTATTTAAGTGTTTTGTCATCTAGCTCTATGTCAATCAAATTGTGTTAAGTTTTCAAATTATTCACTATTAGACAGTTTTTTATTAATTTATTCTTGTTACATCTCAATGGTTATCCCATCCCTTGTATCCTCCCATTCTTCCCTCCTTCCCATTTTCCGCTTATTCCCCTCCCCTATGACTGTTCCTGAGGGGGACTTCCTCCCCCTGTATATGCTCATAGGGTATCAAGTCTCTTCTTGGTAACCTGCTATCCTTCCTCTGAGTGCCACCAGGTCTCCCCCTCCAGGGGACATGGCCAAATATGAGGCACCAGGGTACGTGAGAAAGTCATATCCCACTCTCCACTCAACTGTGGAGAATGTTCTGCCCATTGGCTAGATCTTGGTAGGGGTTTAAGGTTTACCGTCAGTATTGTCCTTGGCTGGTGCCTTAGTTTGAGCAGGACCCCTGGGCCCATATCTGCCTATCATAATGTTCTACTTGTAGGTTTCTAGGACCCTCTGGATCCTTCTACTTTGCTATTCTCCCATGCTTCTCTCATCTAGAGTCCCAATAGGATGTCCTCTCCTCTGTCCCAGTTTCCTGGTAAGTGAAGGCTTTCATGGGACATACCCCTTGGGCTAATATGCAGATATAAGTGAGTATATATCAGGGAAATACAAAGCAAAACAACTCTGAGAATGGCTAAGATCAAAAATTCATGCAACACCACATGCTGGTGAGGATGTGGGGAGAGAGGAACACTCCTTCATTGCTGGTGGGAATGCAAACTAGTATAGCCACTTTGGAAATCTATCTGGTGCTTTCTCAGAAAAATGGGAATTGGGCTTCTTCAAGACTCAGTTATTCCACTCCTTGGAATATACCCAGAAGATGCTCCAGCACACAACAAGAACATTTGCTCAACCATGTTCATAGCAGCCTTATTCATAATAGCCAGAACATGGAAACAGCCTAAGTGTCCCTCAGTAGAAGAATGGATAAAGGAACTGTGGTACATTTACACTATGGAATACTACTCAGCTATTAAAAACAAGGAATTCCCGAAATTTTTGGATAAATGGATTGAGCTAGAAATGATCATAATGAGTGAGTTAACCCAGAAGCAGAAAGACTCAAATGGTAGAGATGGTTTTTATAATATGAGAGTTCTCCCTTTTACTTTGGCCATCTGAGTAATGTTGTTTGAATGTTGTTTATCCTTTAGAAGTCTGAATTCTAGTTTCAATATTTGACTTTTCTTGGTTTCACAATTTTGCTTTTGTTTAGTTCCTTAGAATTTTTTATGTTCAATTTCTTTGTAGTTAAGAGTAACTGATTCTATATTTTATTGTTATAATTCTCTCTTTTGTTTTTGTTTCTTTTAGAAGTCATAGTATAATTTAATTTTTGTTTTATACATATTTTATTATAATATATTTATATTACATCTTGGTTTTATTCTCCTTGCTCTTATCTCCCTCTTCTGCCATATTCCCCTCCTCTAGACCCTTGTGGGGCCCTCCTCCTCACCACCAGCCCATCAGGTCTCATCTGGATAGTATGCATTTCTTTCCTCTGTGTTTTCACTCTTTTTTATCCCAGCACTAGAGGAAGCCAACTCACTGTGATTTCAAGTCTAGCCTGGTCTACAAAGTGAATCCAGGACAGGCAGGGTGTCACAGAGAAACCCTGTCTCAGAAAGCGAACAGAAAATAAAACAAATTGCAGGTATCAGAGTTCTTCTCAGAAGCAGTCTTTCACTCTCCCCTCCCCCTCTTCACGTTAAGAATGAGCTGTCCATTGGCTACATCTGAACAAGCGTCTGGTTCTCTGCTTGTACTGTCCTTGGTTGGTGCATCAGTTTATACAGGCCCCCTCACCCCAGATCCAAATCTGTCATCCTTGAAAGTCTTCGTGTGGAGCTTCTGACCCGACCCCCCCTTTCCATCCCCCATCTCTTCCAAACAACTGGCAGCTCTTAACCTAGAGTCCACCTTTTAGTCTCAGTATCTGTCCCAGTTCCCCACTGGGTGGAGTCTCTCAGAGGACAATCTATGTTGGGCTAACTTCCACTTATAAGTGAGTATATACCATGCGTGTCTTTCTGGGTCTGCGTTACTTCATTCAGTGTGATTGTCTCTAGTTCCATCCATTTGCCTGAAATTTTCTCTTAAATGAAATAAAAACTGAGAGTACATTTAGAAAGCATTGTTAAACTATTAGCTTTAAAGTACATTGGCTTTTAAATACATATGTTTGAATTTATAAAAATGAAATAAAAAATATTCATTCAAATCATGTACAAAACTGAAAATCAACTTTGAAAAGGTATAATCCCTAGATCTTATTATTGCCTACAAATATATATATATATATATATATATATATATATATATATATATATATATTAACTCTGTTGAATGAGTGTGTCTTCATATTATCATGATTCTCAGTGGAATTTCTGAAAGTGTACACCAGGAATAATGAGCATTGTGGGCTTTCACTTATCTAGGAAGGCCTTAAATTTTCTCGTGTGTGGAAGACAGTTTTCTCTGGCTTTTCAATTGTTCTAAAGGACTGATCCTTCCTTTCTTCCATTCTCCCTTCCTTTATTTCTATTCTCTTTCAAATATTTAAAAAGATTTATTATTTAAGTTTTTACTATGTTGTATGTGTTTGCACATGGGTTTTTGAGAGCACACATGTCTAGGGGAATACCTATGTGCATGCATGCAAAAGCCAGAGGAGAACATTGAAAGTTTACTTGTACTTCCTCCAGTCTTATTCTCTTCGGAGAGGTTCTGCTAATAAGTATGAAGGTTGCCATTTAACTAGGCTGTCTGGTTACTTAGCTTCTGGAATATATGTCCCTCAATACTTCATTCTCCCAACAATGGCCAAGTTTACATTTTTTTAATACTGGATATTCAAATTCAAGTCCTCATGTTTTCACAGCAAATGGTCTTACCTTTATTTTCCTTTAATGCTTCCACCTTACTTTGACACATTCTGATGAGTTACTTGTTAACTGACCCACTGATGAGCCCTTGCTTATTTTCTTACTGCTTCTAAGAGGCATTAATATTTGCACAAGAAATCATGGTGTTAGTCACTTGGAACTATTTCTTTAAGATTAATGAACTCCTTGTTATTTGTATTAATGGACTCCCTTTACTATATATATATTATTATTTCTCTAAATGTTCTAAAATTTCATTTTTGCCTCTCTTTTGAAATTTGTACTGTCGATATATCTGTCAGAATTGTAACATCTCTCTCAGTCCTTATGTTTTATTTATGTGTATTTCATTTATGTTTTTTCTCTTTATCACCCTCAGCTATTCTGATTCTCTTAGGTTCAGTTAAAACATTTCCAAAAGTGTTATATTTTCCAATACCTAACAATAGATTGCAGAAGTTTAAACATTTTTATTTAGTGTGTGTATGTGTGTGTGTGTACACACATGCTGGGTCTCACGTGTGGATGTCAGAGGACAAAGTTGTGTAGTACAGTCTGTCCTTCCACCATGTGTGTTCTGATGATCAAACATAGGATTCACAGCAAGGGTCTTCACCCAGTATCCCATCCTACAATCATTTGTATAACATTTAAATATTTTGTTGCTGTTTTCCATGCATTCCTCAATGCTATTACAATTCAACTTTAGTATAAAGAATACCCTTTTGAAAGTTAAATTTTAATATATTATATGAATGCAAATTTCTTTGCTCATTAGCACATGAAGTTTAAGCTTGAGCAATTTTTTAAATTCCTAATTTAAGCAATTTCAGTTCCAATTTCAATTATAGTTCATTTTATGGTAAAATATTTATTTCTGTAACACAGAAAAGGAAACCAAAGTAGGCTGTACTTTTACAATTTTTCCAGTGGATTTGAATACTACTCAAAAGATTTGTTCTCTCCTACTCAGTCTTTCAAAATTGTGCCTTCACTTGCCTTGATATGGATCGTTGCGTAAGCCCTCAGCTCTCCTCACTTCCTACCAGCAGTGATTCGCTTGCCTCTCCAAGCTGGCTTTGCCTTGATGTTGAATATTGTACATGAACTATTATTAATTAATAACTGCTCTTTAAAATTTTGCTGAAACTTTTGTTGTCTTTAAACTTATTTGGCATCATTTTAGCATTTACTTTAATCAGATTCAATTTTAAGTTATACTCTAGCATTTTCAATTTGAAAGTTGAGTATAATGCAAAGATTGTTCTGAAACCCAAAGTAGTTACACCCCATTTTTAAAGGGTGACTATTCAGGTAGCAAACTGTCTCTGTCATCTTCTTATTTGGAAAGCTAATAACCTGAACTCATGAGCATTATTGTAGAATTATGAGAAAGAACACAACCGAAGAAATGTCTTCTTAACTTTACTAGCAGATTCATTACAGTATTACTTATAGTTTTTGAAATATATTTCATAGAAAAGAAACACCAATACAAACACTCAAGCTATTTTGTAATTGTTAAACAATGTGATGTCTTCAAAATTTGCTTGTTAAAATTTAGTACATGCCACAATCTTAAAAGCAATATTGCTTTACATATTTCACCTTATATATTGCATGTATGTTTGCATATGTATAATTGGGTATATATATATATATATATGATGTTTGTATATGTGATCATGTATCACAGTCTTTTACTTGATGCTTAGCACATAATATTAATTATGTGATAATTGCATAATATTTGGCCATTTTATTATCTATTATTTCTATTAATTTTTAATTTGACAACATTGTCTGAGGGCAAACGCCTATGAATATTAAGAGATATTGGCTTTCCCCACTTTTGAATATCTAGTAGGAAATATATATTCAGCAAATGTCAGCCTCTATTTTAAATTGAATTTCAAGATCAGCTTGAAATTAGTCTCAGATCATACGTATAATTTAAAAATTCTGGCAAAGTGTCCTGGGCATTTCAAAGCAAATGCCTCTAATATATACTAGCCTACATCAGAGCAAATCAAAATAAAACCAGCCTTGTCAAAATTCAACAGCCTCAAAATAATATGCAAATGAACTGTAACATACATTTGTTTTCACAATATGTAAGGGACCATTAAATTGGATCTCCATAATAAATATGTAAGCCTGGAAGCTTTAGAATGTTCTAGTAGACTACCTGTTCGTAATTTTATTCAAGATTTCACTATTTGTTCTCATATCAGAGTCTGAGCCATTAGAACCAAAGTCAGCTGGGAACTTAGACTGGGACGTGTACTAGAGCCTTGTATTAGAATCATTGACAGTCATTTGTTTATGGCCAACACATCTTACAGTAGCAATCAATCCATGACTATAACATGAAAGTATGAATAGACAGATGGACGGCTGGATGGATGGATGCATGGTCAGAAATATTCATGTGAAGTCTTAATAGCCTTTTACTTTTAGCGTCTTTTCTTTTAGATAGGAACCAAGATGTGTGAGTAAATTTCATAACAATATTGACTATAAAATGTATCTATATATACAAAGGGTATATCTATGTATACATTACTGTTTCTAAGGCACTTTGATAGTAGTATAATAGATATACAGTAGGTAATAGATATATGTAGCTTTTCATATGTCATGGTCTGCAGTGAACGCTTTACCTGCATGGCTTTATTTTAGCTTCAGTTCAATTATAAAAGGCATATACAGAGTATTCCCATTTTAGAGTTATGTGCATCTCATAATTCTAGCTTAAGCTTAGTTATTTTCTAAACTGGGGCCAATGATCTTAACTGTCCAGGTCCAAATTCCGGACACAGATATCCTAGATACAATAACCTCTGTTTGATAATTTTCTTGTGATTTAAGCAAACTGATTCAAAGCATAGTCTTGGAAATGAGTAAGAACCCAAACATTGTTTGTATTGGAAGCATGAAGTACACATGTTGGGAATACATCACCGTGGCAATGTTTATTAAAGTTTTGCTTGTGTATCATTGATCTGTTTTATTATTTATAGTCACATAATAATATTTATTAACTTTTGAAATTTTGTGGTAAATATTACTATTGTGTCAGCTTTTGTTAAGATAGTAATTAGAGATATCTCAATCGACTTCCAAACATAATTTTCCTGGATGGTCTAGAAGAAAAAATAAAAAGATGACCAGTCATGTGAATATTATATGAGTCTAAAACATTACAAAATAAAAGATTATGGAACTTTTCATATAATTCTCTAGGTGCAGACAGAAGACTTAGAGGTAAACTCCTCACAGAATTAATGATTTTAATCATCAAAGTAATGAAACACATTTATAATGACATCAAGTGTGAGTTGACAACATAGGTAGTAGAGACTGTATGATTAAAGCAAATAACTTATTTTAAGCTTCGTTTTCAAAACTAGCCATTAGTCATACCTGTACAACTTTTTGAGACTGCACATCAACAATCAAGATTCTATCCAAAGTTGGCTGAGCGACATAAATGAACTTGTCTTTGACGGTAACAGCAGAAGCCCACACACATCTCTGAACTTCATCCTCGTCAGCTTTGGGACAGACTTCATCCTGTGTTTTAAGGAAAAAAGCAAATTCACACCCTAAAACATTGCACGGTAATGACAGTGTGCTGAGTAGAATTAATGGTTGGTGATTTAGTACACTCAACAACAGATGTTAAATGTGCCAATAAAAAGAGTTAGTCAATGGCATACACAGCAAATTTAAGTTCATTACCTATGTATAGAAATCAATGTAAATTAAATTCCTATAGGGAACAGAAAAGAAAACAACTGAAGTGACTTCTGATGATTAGGGGGAAGGTTTTAATATAGATAAGAGAGAGGAAACATCCAGAGGCATGTAGAAGAGTCCAGAGCACATAAAAAAGCAGACTGAACCAGGCCAGATCTAGGAAGAATGAAGTGTAGAGACTAGCAAGAAAGAATATAGTGAGAATAGGTGAGGAGGGAGGAAGCATCTTGCCATTATATACAGAATGAATGAAGGATATCTGTAAGGTGGAGAGCCTGTGAATTACAATAACCTTGTACATGTGATTAGAAGATGAGGAAGTCTGGGGACTAGCATGGATTTTGATATGCTGAAAGGCATCACAGGTATATGCCAATAAAGTCATATGTTTTTTCTGCCAGAGGCACAGGAAAGGACTTATTTGGGCAGACTGGGACCTGTTTTACAATTTAAGAGGAATACTGTCCTTTGTCTAACTACCAGAAACTCTTCTACAGTTCAGCTTCAGCTAAGCCTTGACTCAATTTTGGACCAAGTCAGTAGGCCTGATGTTTTGGGGGTAATGGAGTACCCTTTGGACCTGATACCCAGTTATTGATTTTTCTGGTGAAATGCAAACCACTTTACTTTTATTTCTTTTTTATTAATGCAACAGATTAACAGAAACAAAACAAATTTAATTTTCTCCCAAGACCTCCCAGTGTTAAAAGTCTTCAACAGAACAAACATAATGCAAAAATTCTTTCTTCTTCTTATTCTTTTTTTATATAAAAATAGATTCTCATTCTATATAATACATCTCAACCACAGTTTCCCCTCCCTCAAGGTCTACTATCTCCCCACACCTCCCCTCTCCCCTACATCAGCTCCTTCTCCATTTCCTACTCAGAAAAGAGCAGACCTCCAGGAGATGATAGCCAAACAGGACAAAACAAGATCTAAGGAGTCAAGACAAAAGTGCTCATATCAAGACTGGACATGGCAAACCAATAGAAGAGAAAAAGTATCAAGAGCAGGCAAAAAAAAAAAAAGAAAAAAAAAGAAAAAGAAAAAGGTCTGAGCTACACCTGCTACCATCACCATCATTGGGAGTTCCAGAAAACATTAACCTAACAGTCAAATTTCCAGAAAAATGTCCCATAAGACTACAGTTCTGAGTGCACATACATGAACAACAAGCTGAGAAATGACCACAGCAGAGTTTTGCATGGCTGTTATTTGGTTCTGACAATTGATAACTAACACCTATTTCCTTTTTATTTGCACATTCTTGAATACTATTTGCACACTATCAAATCCAAATCTACTTTAGCACATTTGCCTCCTCTCTAATTCCCACAAAGCAATGTTCCCAGGATGCTCCGTTTAATGTCCATGTTTAAAAAGCTTTAGCAAAATATATGATATCATTAAATTAATAATGACAACAGACACACAAGCCTACATTTAATATTTATTTAATAATACAGCATGGTTCAGATACTACAGGCACTTCAGATAGTTTCCATGTTTGTCTTAAAATTTGGAATATAGTTGAAAGACCAGAGCACTCTGTAATGAGATAGTTTCCTCTACTGTTTAAATTTTGTAATATCAGGTGTAACTCAAGGAGGACCTAGAGCATCCACCGGTTCAAATCAGTTCAGTTTTTAAGGTTGAGCAGCTATTTTCCCATTGTTTAAAGCATCCATTTGTCCACAGAACAACCTGTAAGTAACCTGTGATCCAAGCAGTCAGTGTTGAATGATGCAAGCAACTCTAGATTAGGAAATGAACTTTGCTTAATAACTTGCAGCACAATGACTGTTCAGCAGAGGAGCCATGGAAAGTCCCACGGCACGTTAAGGACGTCACGGAAAGCTGAAGGCAGAACCTCTTTAAAACAGAGCGCAATTTTGGAATTTCACTCATCAGTTCCTATGAGACACCTGGGTAATTTCTTCAGCACGGTACTGAATGTCGTTGACAAGACCTTGTTTCTTTTTTGAGAAATAAACACCCGATAAAATAGTTATGGAGGTACAAAGCGCTGGGAGGCAAGTTGGGCCTGAGGCTGACATTTGAAGAAAAGCCCTGGATATAAGAAAATTGTTTGCAAATGTGTTGCCTCCCCCCACTCCTCCCCCCTCCCAAAATCTGAGGAAGTAATGCAAGTGTGAATAACCTGACACACAGCTGTCAGCCGAAAGACTTCCAGACCAGGAGCAATTTCCACAGCTTTGTCTGCTTCAGAAAGATGTAACAGTAAAATAAACTGCTCTACTGGGAATGATTTCCTATTTGTGTGCTGTTCCCAAAGAACACCTCTGGCCACACTTGCAATCATTTTTATAATGCCATTATGAGTGTCCTCACACATACCTTGGATTTCCTTTACATTGCTTTATGTCATTATTTCTGATTAAAGTCTGTCAGGTTTCATTATTAATAGAAATAATCTTTTACAGATTAAATATATTAATACTTAAATTTGTGGGTGGCAATTGGAGAGAAATGTTATTCACATGCATTAAGCTTTTAATGGGAAAAGACATAAAACACCAATAATAAAAATAACATTAAGGTAATATATGCTAATAGAATAAGAGACGGAAAGAAAAGGATCATTCTGTTCAACATTACAACTTATTTTGGTTAGGTCATTTTCAAATTAAATCCTGTATTTTATGTACATCGATTATGTTATCCCAAAAACATTAAAGGTCTGCAAGATTTATGCAGGCTTTGTCAGAAGTTTTAGTTTTGTAGTTTATTACTGTTGTTGGTACTTCCTTTGCTGGATCTCAATAAGTCAAAGAGAAAATTACATCCACTTGTCTTATGTTGAAAATTCATCCTTTTAGCCTCTTTTTACACTGATTACCCATTACAATGGCATAGCCTCAAATGTCTAGACCTTTTTTTTTCCATTTGCATTAAGTACTTCCATGGTTCCACCACTCAACAAGTTTCTGCTACTTGTCAATATGCCTTCCTATGTACTTTTTTCCTTTCCTTCCTTTCCTTTCCTTCCTTCCTTGCCTTGCCTTCCTTTTATTTATTTTTGAGGAAAAAATATCACATATCCCACATTGACAATGAACCATCTACGTAGCAAAAGATGGCTTTGAACTCCTATTCTGCCTGTCTCTACCCTCTTTCAGTATAGGCAGGAGCCACTGTGCCTGGTATGTGGTGCTGAAGAGTTAGTCTAGCACATCATGGTTACAAGGCAAGCACTGGATGAACTGAAATACGTGACCATGCTCCTGGGGTCCTTATTTCTCTTCTGTCTGATCTTAGAAAACTGCCCGTAGTGGGTTTGCTTGTTTGTTTGTTTGTTTTTTCTTTCAGTAAGACTTACAGTGCATTTGCTGGTCAAAGTTAAACAACAAGCTACTAACAACCTAATCGGATCAATCTACTTCTTCCCTTCAAAGAGTCATCACATTTCTTTACTCAAATCTTCTAGAATTTTCTAGAACGCTACCTCTTTTTCCTGACTGACTGGTCTCTCAGCCACCCAGGCCAGAAGAAGAAAGATCCATGGGAGATAAAAAGGTAGTTCATGTTTCACCTATCAGAATGGCTATAATAAAAAACAAAAGTGACAGCTCATGCTAACAAGGATGTGGAGAAAGGGGAATACGCCTCCACTGCCCATGGGGATATGAACTTGTTCAACCATATTGGAAGTCAATATGATCCAGCAATACCATTCCTGGGCATATACACAAAAGATTCTCCACCACACAACAAGGACATTTGCTCAACTATGTTCATTGCAACTTTATCCGTAATAGCCAGAAACTGGAACCAACCCAAATGTCCCTGAAACAAATAATGGATAAAGAAACTGTGGTAAATTTACCCAACAAAATGCTAATAAGCTATTAAAAACAAAGACATCTTGAAAATTTCAGGCAAATGGATGGAACTGTAAAAGATCATCCTGAGTGAGGTAATCAAAACCCAAACAGGCATGTATGATACCTACTCACTTATAAGTGGGTTTTTGCCATATAGTAGTACAGGATAACCTACTACAATTCAGAGACCCAAAAAGACAAGTAACAGGAGTATCCAGAAGAAGATGTTTAAATCTCACTAAGAAAGGGAAATAGAATAGACTGAAGCAATTGAAGAAAGGGAACAAGGTAGGAGAGGGAGCATGAAGAGAAATGAGGGTGTGGATCAGACCAGAGGAGTACAGGGAAGGGAGGACAGAGGGCTTGAAGAGAAAAGAGAAACTGTAGGTGGGGGCATCTTTTTAACTAGATGGAGAACTATGGTGGGGTAGGCTCCTGGGAGATATGGGTATGACTCTAGCTGAAAATCCAAATAGCAGAGGTCATGAAGACTGAATAGGCTACCTTCTAACTAGACCAGACTCCTAGTGGAGGGAGGAGAATGCCAACCCACTCACAAAACTTTGACACAAAACTTGCCCAGGCTACAAGATGTGCAGAAATAAAAATAGAGCTGAGATTGAGGGAATGTCCAAACAGCATCTGGCCCAACCTGAGATCCAGCCCATGTGAGAGACCCAACCCATGACACTATTAATGATGCTCTGCTATGCTTGCAGATAGGAGCCTAGCATAGCTATCCTCTGTGAGGCTCCATAGCCTGTTTAGAACCACAGCCAAACATTTGGCAGAATACAGGGAGATGTGTGGAAGAATGGCAGTAAGGATAGAAAGGCGGGAATAGGACTTCCACAAGAAGACCAACCAAGCCAACAAACATGAAACAGGGGGACTTCAGAGACTGAAGCACCCATCAAAGACTGAACCAAAGGTTATACACAGATGTAGCATATAGGCAGCTAGGTCTTTATGTGGGTCCCCTAGTAAGAGGAGTGGGGGACATGGACTCTGTTGCCTACTATTTCATCATTTCTCCCTGCAGGGACTGCCTTCCCAGGCCACAGGGGGAAAAGACGTCGTCAGTGCTGATGCAACTTGATGTGCTTGAATAGGCCAGTAAAGGGAGGGCCCCCCTTTCTCTGAGAAGTAGGGTGGGCATAGAGGATATTGGGGAGGAGGGTGGGACCTGGAGGAGAGGAGAAAGGGAGTTAAGATCAAGATGTATAGTGGAGAGAGAGAGAGAGAGAGAGAGAGAGAGAGAGAGAGAGAGAGAGAGAGAGAGATATTCATCATGACTCTGGTATTGGTCCAAACTTTGAGAATCTGATCTGATACAAAGATGATTAATTTTGACATATTGACGCATGACAATTTATTTTACAAGTTTCCTGGTGGTAATTAAATCAACCCCATGAACACAACCAAGCTTAAAACATGATTACACCAAAAATTTCCTAAAGTATGAGTGAAATCTTCCATAAAGATAAGTTCTATAGATTAAGTAAAAAAAAAAAAAAAAAAAAAAAAAAAAAAAAAAAAAAGGAAGAGCCTCAAAATAAACAAGCTAATTTGAGGGGTCTCCACGAGGATAGCACTACAAATTGACCGAGACAAACAAGTAGTGACTAAGTATGATCTGGCCACACAGATAGCCCAAAAGTTACCATGCTGTATGGTCCTCCAGGTGGAAAACAGGTCATACATTTCCCACTTTGAATAGCCTCCCTCTCCCCGTATTTAATATTCCTGGCTTCCCTGATGCTTATCTGTGAGCACAAAGACTTACACACCTGCTACAGTTGGCTTCCACTTCTAAGTTTATCAAACTAAAAGTTAGTCTCATTATTTTTCCCTCTTTAAAGGACAAATGTTTAAGATCAACAGAGATCTTAGAGTTTTAGCTCTGAGGCTGTGGAGGTGGTAGCCATGAAGACACACAGAAATACCTAACATTTAGCTGCTTCTAGAAAATTTTCAAATTTTATAGTACAGAACAAAAATTAAGCACCAAGGAGTACTTAAAGTGGTGAAAATGTAACCAAAGCTTAACAAAGAAAAGTTGAAATATTTGCCTTTGTGGACATACACAGGACGATAGATTGAGAGACCAAAAATGCTTGATTTTTGTTAGGGAATGAGAGAGAGAGAGAGAGAGAGAGAGAGAGAGAGAGAGAGAGAGAGAGAGAGAGAGAGGGAGGGAGAGAGAGGTTGCAGTTCCAGTTTCATAAAGTGTTAAGTGTAAAGGAACAAAGCACAATTGAACATAAAAATAATATATAAACATATATACATTAATATGAGTTGGAATTTAAAACAGATTGACAATAAGGGATGTGTAAGTTGTAATATGTAAAGAGTGACATACAAAACAGAAAAGGAAGCAAGTTGGCTGATCCTAATTAAAAACCAAGCCAGGGCTCTCAGTGTAAAGATAGCTTATCTGATTGTCTGCATAGTCTGGATGACCTCTGTTTTATACAGTTTTCACAGCTGTGAATGAAAAAAACCGACATTAATATTATGACCCATAAGAGCACATGGCTGTGGCACATTAGATATCCTAAAATGTATACACTTGTCTTGGACACTGAATCAAGCACCATTATGGTTCATCTCAGAGTGCATATTAGGCAACCATAGGTAGAGAAGGAATAAATGTAAAGCTGTTGCAACAAAGGGGCAACAGTCTGACTTCTTCATTAGATGGATATATATCAACATTTAGGTTGAAAACTTGTAGGACATCGCACAAGTGTTCTTGTTGCTTGTCAGTAGCTGATGAAAGGACACTGGTTTGTGCAGCTATGAGTTATTTCAATTTTTTGCTTTGCCATCAACCAGCTTCCCTGGCTCCCAGAATCCCCTCCATTGGTAAAGATTAGAAATAGAATTGAGAGAGTTATACTAATTACTGACAATTTATGAGTTGCCAGGCTCCTTGCTTTTTAATGCTACAAACTCGGCACATCACTTCAGAGAAAAAAGACAAGGGACTTCTTAGTTTCATTTGGTGTCCTTTGAGTTGTCACTGATGACTCCTCATAGTATTAATTGAGCTTACTAATTTTAATGAAGTGTTTTGATTGTAGAGAACTTTAAAATAAAATGCATCAGACAGCTGGACTGATGTACCCACGCAAGCAAGCACTTGGCCAAACGCAGTATGCACTACTGGATGAAGCTGCGTACAGACTCTAATTGTACAGACAACCACAAACCGTAAAACTTAATTTATATATTTTTACAGAAGATCTTTCTCTATGTATATTTCATAAAAAAAGAAACAATGATTTTCCTCAGCTCTTGAAAACACATCACCCATGTGGTTCTATTGGTGTATATGAAAACGTATACTTGGGAAATAGTGTCATAGGATGTAAACAATTTTTGCTGTGTAAATTTTTTAATTTCTTAGAAATAAATGATATAAAAATAATGATCATTATAAAATTGCATCAAAATTTTTAGTTTTATGTTATCGTGAAGTCTCTTATGGCCTTTTAGGAATGTGTGTATATAAAACTATGTATAAATATGTATATAATCTAATTGAGCTATTTTTAAATATTCTAGTTATAATTTTTCAATATTGGTTTGCACAGTGAAATGTCTATTCATACTACGGCATTAACAATTTAGAATCAAAGGACATTTTTTCTTCTTTTGTTGTTGTGGATGAGAACTTGAGATTTGCTTTAACAGGCAAGGTTTCTACCACCGAGTTATAGCTAAGCCTTCCAAAGATAACGTATTAATCTTTTCTAGAATATAAAAGGAAACTGAGAAAAAATTTTCATCTGTCTTCTAACTAGGATGATTACTTATAGCCCAAGCAATATAACATCCCACCCATCCCAGAAATGGAATGCAATGAATTTTGTCACATTTTATTAGAGGCTTAATTTTTGTCACTGTCAGCCAGAACATTTGGATCTACAACTTACGGGTTGCTTTTTTAAAACCTGAATTGGGAAAACACTATAAAGCTGTCTTGTAGTATGATTTTGATTTTAGGGTATCAAAAGCACAAAGACTTCAGTACAGAAATTCTTACTTTTAACCTAAAAAAATTCCTTTATGAATTTTATGGTCACTATAAGACTTAGGCTGAGGGCAGTGTGCAGTCAGAAGCCAGGGCTGGAAAGGGGAAGCTAAACATTCCACCATAATGCTAATGGTGCCCAGGTGTAACACCTAGCAAGACTCTTACACTAGTTTTGAAGTACTTTTCAGAAGCTGTGATTACCTCTTTAGTAAAATGCACATAATAATGTTTTTCTTCAGAGAGAATCATTGTGAGGATTAAACAAAATCATATTTGTATTGTTGAAGTAATCAGTGCAACTTGCCTCTTATTTTCAGATAGAATTTTCTCTGGGGTTTGCCCTTCATGAAATTACACTAGCCTACATATTTCAAATTAACTTTGTTTTCACTTCTCACAACTGTTTGGAAGCACATATTTAAGAGAGTCTGAGTGATTTTAAGTGTGCCATATACAGAGTACAATGGAACACATTTCTTTCTGTCATTGGCTGCTCTGACAGAACATATTGTGATGTTTCTCATTTATTCATCTGGATTCATTGAATTTAAATTCTAGAAACTATTTTTAGTGCATGGGTGAAAAAAGAACAAAGATGTTGAATGACCCCCACTGTATCTAAATGAAAAAACGTTTTTAAAAATATAAATTATATATGAAATAGTTGATTTGATAAGTAACAGTGTTAAATATTAAATGCATATAATGAGAACATTTTAGACATTATAAATAAGTCATCAAATACATTATGGTCCTCAAAGAATTTGCAAGGGATCAAAATTCTGGGTTGGGACAGAGGTATATAGGGCAGAGAATCCTAGAGACAGAAATATGATGTCTAATGTACACATTTATATTTGGAAAAGTGAGATAGACTAAGTCTCCAGGTCAAAGGTCTCAAGTTATGTCATATGAGAAGAAGATAGTTGGTAAAAGGTGTTGAACTGAAAAATAACACCAAAACCCTAGTGAAATGTAACAATTATGGTGGTTGTTAATAAAAATGAATTAGGTGGAATCTGGAACCTCACATTCAATCAACCTGATTAAAAACCAGCATGAACATTTTTAATTAAAAGACTCACGTTAATTTTGCTGCTCAACATAATGATGTTTTTATCATAAAGGAGCAATAAATTTGTTTTACAAAGTTAATTTAGCAAGGTGGCCAGTAAAAACAATAATAGTAAAAAATATGCTGTGGTATAACATACACACCTCCTACTCCCAGATTATTAAAATAATGGGAATTTGATTATAATTCCAGTGCCCAAGAGAAATATATAAACCTAGAAATATAAATATTCCTTTCAAATGGTTTGTATATGTCAGCCATCCTAGAAAGTGAGCCTACTAACTTCAAACCCACTGTGTACTCTAGTCTTATGTACATTTGCCCATACTCTCCAACTGTCAACACATTCTTAGGACTAAAGAGATCAATGAAGTATTGATCCTCACTTATAGACCATGCAGTATTATTTTCTTACTTTGAAAAGAGCACGGTTGGCTATTTGTCTGTATGTCTTTAAACACAGCCTAGATCAGAACCTCAGTGTTTCCTTCAACTCAGGTCTCTCCTGGGCTATCTATTCCCTTGATCAACTCTCACTGTAACATTATTATAAAAGCAGACAGTAGCTATATCTATATGATCTGAAATCTTAGATGTAAAATAGATTGGAAGGAAAATCCTAGTCATTTCAGACATTTTTTTTTTATTTTTATTTTTTTATTTTTTTAATTTTTTTATTAATTTATTCTTGTTACATCTCAATGTTTATCCCATCCCTTGTATCCTCCCATTCCTACCCCCCCCCATTTTTCCATTATTCCCCTCCCCTATGACTGTTCCTGAGGGGGATCACCTCCCCCTATATATTCTCATAGGGTATCAAGTCTCTTCTTGGCTACCTGCTGTCCTTCCTCTGAGTGCCACCAGGTCTCCCCCTCACGTACTATGGTGCCTCACATTTGACCAGACATTTTTAATGACTCCTATTTGGATTTAATTTACCTTGAGTGCTGCATCTTATTTGAAGTAAGCGATTTCTCATCGTTCTTAATCCACAAGGGAAAAGAGGAACAAACTTTTAAGAAAAATAGACAATTTGAATGACCTAAAGGATGAGCTGTTGGCCTCCTTATGCTCTAAGCTCTTCCTTCCTACTATGACATTGAGTATATGCATCTTATTGGTTACTCCTTTCAGTGATTTTAGTAGTGTGTCCAGGACAGGCAAGGCCACACAGAGAAACCCTGTCTAAAAAACAAAAAAGCAGAGAGAGAGAAAGAGAAAGAGAGAGAGAGAGAGAGAGAGAGAGAGAGAGAGAGAGAGAGAGAGAGAGAGAGAGAGAGAACATACCAACATAAAATACTAATAGTGATATTTCAGGACATGTTATACGGCAAGGACAAAAGTGTTTAATTCAATGTATAATCTGAGGAAACACAGATTAGCTGAATCAATACTGTTTTTGATCACGTAACATATCCGCCTTTAAGATTCACCTAGTGGAAAATTCAAGTAATTAGCAACACATTAATTATTCTGTTCACAGTCATTAAAATAACTTGGCTAGTGTTATCAACAGCTCATTGAAGGGGCTTTAATATGGTGTCTTCTAGAACCTCAAAGGACCCAACTCAGAAGGGATCTGCACAGATCTATAAGGACACTGCTACATACTTTAAACCCCCTCCTGCAAAGTTCACTGTAGTGTGTGCTTACAAACAGATGTCCAATAGAGACACAAAGGAGGGGAGAAGAATATGGTGAAATATGGAGGGAGGATAGGAGCATGCATGCACACACACAAACACACACAGAGACAGAGACAGAGACAGAGAGAGAAACAGACAGACAGAGACAGAGACAGAGAGACAGAGAGAGAGAGACAGACAGAGAGAGACAGAGACAGAGACAGAGACAGAGAGACAGAGAGAGACACAGAGAGAGAGAGACAGAGAGAGATAGAATCATCCAATATCATGAATTTTAAGAAACTTTAGAAGATTTCTTTATATCTAACATTTCAAACAACAATTTAATAAATTTATTCTTTTGAAATCTAGAGAGTAAATCCCGAAGAAATATTTAGAAGGTGTTTATATTACTCTCCATAGAAAGCTTTTTGCATGATATCATTGCACATGCAAAGGGACAATAGCTTAAAATCTCATCACCCACAGAGTTCTGCAAATGAAGACCAGGTTGATCCTTGCCCCATAGAGACAGCAATGGGCAGGGGAGTGTTCTGATTATGTTTCCAGAATGCAAAGCAGTATGGATTCAGAGGGATGCTCACTAGCTACTCATGGATGTAAATTTTCCACACCACATCAGGGGGATATTGCTTAAACAAGTATTTGGGCTACCATAGATTGAAAAGTAGTAATTGGATTAGAAATAGAACAAAAAGCCAAGGGATATTGGAATCGTCACTAGGAAAGTTCCTGAAAATCTCTGGAGGAACATGGGTGGTGTTCCCTTGCCACATGTGTCAATCATTCAGCTACTGTGCTAAGGGTGTCCCATTCCTAGGTGTGCACACTATTCTAACAGTACTAGTGGTGATTTTTCAATGGAAAATATTTTCAAATAAAGAAATTTAAAAGCTGAATGCAGAAAACCTACAGATTCATGTCCACTGTTCTGTAAAAGGCTGTGAGTTCATTTTTGTTTCTTGGAACATGTTAAATTGATAACGAATGCAAAAATAGAACCGCTCAGCCATGTTCTACAGTAGTGAAGCATGGCAAAACATGGGCCATTTTCTTCAAAGGAGGTCATCAAAAACACCCTCATTTTGTTAAGACTAGCAGCTAAATTCAAAGAAAGATACAGCTGTAAGCACTGGAGTTGACTGAGACTTTAAGGTCCATATGGGTGGTAGATGAGACTGACAGTGCTTGAAATCCAAAAGAGTGCAAGGTTAGTAATCTGTAAAGAGTTTAAACATTTTTTTTTCCAAAGATTTCATCTTGAATCTGAATCCATAAGCCTGGAAGAGAAATATATTTGCTTGAAAAGCATACCTTCCTGACAAGGTGAAATTGTGTGTACCGCTAGTATAAAAATAGCAGGAGTCCTGCCTACCAGAGATACAAAACAAAGAGCAAAAATCAAACGAGGAGATGAAAGAAGGGCACAGCTCACTGAGTGAACCCTTGCCAACACTCTCCCAAAGTCTGAAGGCTAATGCAAGCTGACATTGCACCAAAATTGAATTTTTATTTAGAGCAAGCAAACAGCACCTTTTGAAGGATTTGATGGAAGATTCGAAGTGTATCAGTCCTTATCTACACTTCACTGATCCATACCCTGTGTGGGGAACTGAACTGTTACTATCTTAATGTTGAAAATGACTTTGAAAAATATCTTAGTGATATTTACTCTTTATTCATGAGGAAAAGGGTTTCCAAAAGATTTCTTTCCCACTGCTTACATCCTAGGGAGTTATCTTCTAAAATAGGTAAGTTAGGTTTAATTTCTCTACTCCAAAGAAAGAACGTTTCAAACATCCAAACAGGACCTCAGACCTTATCATCATAAATTAATAGGCACTTGAGATTTAATGTAGCCCCTAAAACCTTGGTGATAAATTAATCTTGGGAATGTTTGTTTTTTCCATGAACAAAAAAAGGAAAACATTTTGGGTGAAAATAAAAAACAGGGATTAATGTTAAAATAGAGAAGAAATAAGTTGCATATCTTTTTAAAGTTAGACAACCGAGAATGACTAGCTATGGTTTCAGGTAACAGGCTTTTGGTTAAATTGTTCTACTGGTGTTCCTTGGCATGTTCATGGACAGCAGTGTTTGACCTCATAATGAATGGGCACATTGTCAAGTACTAAAAGAAGAAGAAGAAGAAGAAGAAGAAGAAGAAGAAGAAGAAGAAGAAGAAGAAGAAGAAGAAGAAGAAGAAGAAGAAGCCACCTACATCAATTGACTGACCCATGGTATCCAAATATTAAAATAAATCCAAATATAGATATTTTGAAGGTGTTTATTATCTAGTCTGTTGAATATGTACCAAAACTCATATTCTATCTCAAGACTGTATCATTAAAACCTGCATTGAGTTTCCTACCTGCCCTAAAATCCATACTCAGTACTCCACATTCTCATAGATTTGATTTCCTAGCCCAATAAAATGAGCCACAGCGGTGTTAAACTGACAGATCCACTCTCACCTATGTAGTCTAGTGTCCGTCAGTCTTATTGATATTGGACCTTGTACCTTAGTGCTTATCCCACAATTTTCAGCATCAATATTTTAACATAAATTTATGTGTAGAAAGTCATAGAGAGGAGGGAGGGGAGGGAGAATGTTAATGAAGAGGAGAGGGAGACAGAGAGATACACAGAGACACAGAGACATATATACCTAATGGAACATTGTCATCTTACATAATACTCAACTATCTTCTCATTAAATTACCTAATAATTGGAAACTTGAAGCTGTGGAGGGCAGTATCACACATGCACGCACCCTGGAATAACCATATCATTTTGTTTAAACATATAAAAATGCTTCATGTAATAAATAAATTTTTAATATAAAATTTTTTGTGATCCCAGTTATGATTGCTTCTTATTCTACGGCATTGCTTTCAGCTGTGAATTGCTTTCTTCATATATCAATATACTGCAGCAGCACCACTGGCCTCTGGTGGGCTGGATGAACATTTAAAATAAAGTTATAAACCATGATATTGAATGTCTTCTTTAGTCACGTGCCATGGCCTTGTCAACTTTAAATACGGTATCATAAATTGTGCTCATTATACTTAAAATAAGCATATTCTGAGTGTTTAGTATATGTCTGAATTTGTGTGGAGAAAGTAGATAAAACAAGTTTAGGGTTATATAGCCCAAAATAAAAACATTCCAAAAATTATTTACACGCAGTTTCCTTCCTTCCTTCCTTCCTTCCTTCCTTCCTTCCTTCCTTCCTTCCTTCCAATCTTTCTTTCTTTCTCTCTTTCTTTAAGAAATGCTGTCCTCAAAATCTGGGGATGTTTTAAATGTAAAACCACTACAAAATTATTGAATGTTATGTTCATTGTTGAACTTTCATGTTTTAAAATTTTAAGTATTAAAATTGTAAAGTTTGTTATTTTCCTTCTCATATATAAAACCTTCATTAAATCGCAGGCAGCTTTAAAGACTTAGAATTTCCATCCTTCACAAGTTTTACATACACCTAGGCTATGTTTTTCCAAAATATAATTTTATTTTATATTTTTTTCACTAAACTGCAAAGGAACTTTTCAGATACTTGCCTGAAATCCAAGAAGCTTTTCACTAGGCTTAATGTGCCTCTGAAATTCGCATTCCGTGGGTTGTATTACTTTGATTCCATCTTCATAAAAAACATAGAACATGTTCCCAATTCCCAGACCTTAGGAATAAAACAAATATAAAAATTTCAACACAGAATTATCAAAAAAAATCTTTACAACAAAAACTCGGAGCCCATAATCTCCCTTGCAGGCATATATTTAAGGAGTTGTCTAATGTAAATAAATCAAAGCACAGGTGCTCTCCTGCATGAAACACACAGAGACATGTTCTTGGTCCTCCTGATCTACAGTGAATCGGATCGCTTTGTATAAATCAGTACATGTTTCCTGTGTCTTCAAACAAACACAAATTTAATTATGAACCCTTTGACACAGAAATTATAAAAATTCTTTAATTTAGGTGTGTATTAGTTGAATGTTAAAAGTCACTAATGAATACTAATCCAACATAGTATTTATCATAGTTCCCTAAAAAGAAGGAAATTTCACTCCTTTGGAGGTCATTTTATATAAAGACTTTTTGAAACAAGAAAAGGCCACATGTACTCGATGTTTGAGAATATGTACTCTCAAACATCCTACACAAAGGTCTGGAATATCAGTTAAATTGACAGCATTGAAAGTCTATAT
Organism: Acomys russatus; assembly: GCF_903995435.1. NCBI lineage: Eukaryota > Metazoa > Chordata > Mammalia > Rodentia > Muridae > Acomys > Acomys russatus. The sequence goes on along the minus strand of NC_067151.1, from coordinate 50,569,357 downwards.
CTTCAATCTACATTAACATAATTAAACTTTTTTTTACAAGAGTATGTTAAATTTTTAAAATTATTATTTTAAATTTTGTCTATTACAGATCTGAGTGCATCACATATAAAATGTCCTCTCATTTAAAAATCCACACCAAAAGGCACAGGACTTTGAGAGGATGCCACTTGATACACGGGTGAGGTCGAATGGAGTCTAACCTCTGATTCTCTTAGCACATCGTAAGTAACACTTTTCCTTGGAGATCGCACACTTGGCCAGGTTTCCCACATTTTCATGCACACTTTTTGAAAGTGTACAGACATGTACAGGTCTTCCGTATACAGAAAAATTCTCATTTGACTGAGAAAGCACACACGTGTAGTATGGGCGGGCTTCACATATTAATTAAAACTTGTCTTGGAAATGCTCCCTGACCAGGAGCACCCATGTCTTCATATAAACATGTTCATGGAAATGATACATCTGTGTACAGATATCATATACACATGCACACCTGTCTTGAAAAAATACACACCTGACTAGCATCTCCCATATCTTTGTGTACACAAGTGTGGGAGTGTACAAACCTATCTGAGCACTCATGTACACATGAAAATCTGTCCTGTGAAAGTACACTCCAGTACTGTACTCCTACTCATCCCTGTCCTGGCAGCACACACACTAGTTCTGGGACACCAATAATCAGGTAGTCTTTTCTCTTTATGGATTCAGTCTCTGTTTATATTCAATATACTGATCTCTAAGCCCATGGATCTTCCTTTTCTAACCATTTTCTAGCAGTTCTTTTTTCCGGTTATACTGCTTGCTTCTAATTTATTCAACTAATGTATTCAATTATATTTCACACAGTACATGTTCTTCGAAAGATGAGTGGTGGTAACTAATTCTTGATAAGTTGAAAGGCCAAATATTGGTTAAAATTTTTATTTCTAAAACCATCTATGCTTGGTCATCATGTGGGTCCCCTAAAAATGGGAGTAAGAGCTATCTCTGACTCTGCTATCCGCTTTTGGATACTTTTCCCATAGGTGGGCTGCCTTGTCTGTCCTTAGTGGAAGAGGATGCATTTAGTCCTGCTGTGATTTGAGGGGCTAGGCGGGTTGATACTCTTGAGGGCCTCTTCTTCTCTAAGAAGAGGGGGAACGAGGGGAGGAGGACACGAGGGTAGGACTGGGAGTAGTGGAGAGAGGGGGCTGGAATCAGGCTGAAAAGTGATTAAGTTAATTAATTAATTAATGTTAAAGTAATTCCTTTAATTTTTAACAACAAACTTTGACTCTGAAATGTTAAGTTTTCTCAGTTGAGATCACCTCCTATCTAGATATGTTGAGTCTCAGGTTTTACATTCATGGAGCAACAAAATGATATCTTGATTTATAAAAACATCTGTTTATGGAACTTAAGTCATACTTTATCTTATAAATTAGCTGCTAATAAATATAAGAATTATAAATTTTAGACATGTAAAATAATATCTCTATTTTCATTATTGGGAGGGAGATATATTCTAAGATTAATTCTTAATTTTGGGGTTTTTTTTAACATGGCATGTTTATAAGTTTTCTTACAGCACATGACCTTACTTCATGTGTTAATGAATATGGATTGAAATGAAACTACATTATTTCAACAATGATCTGTTTAGTATAGTTCCAGAAAATACCACATTAACAGAGGTTATTCTTGAACAGTAGCAAAAATGACAAGACATAGGTACCAGTCACATTCATCACAAAAAATTTCACAGGAAATAATTCCCTGTTTATCATCTTTAAGCTGTATAAAGCTGTGTGTAACAGCATGTAAATTTCATGTACACATAACAGGGCTTAAAAAGTAGATTGCTTTTCGTGACAAAAATGTATTGTGTTACTAAACTCTACATATAAACACTAACTGGATTGATACATCTATTGTTTAATAACTATCAATTTATTATTATCGGTGCCTGTATAGTGATGTTGAAATTTACAATCAAACATAACTGAGTCATGCTTTGGTGTTGTTCTGAGCTGCACAGGCACCTCTGTACTTGATATATCTTTCTCTTTTTGTGTTAATGTCTTTATTTCTAAGGGTTTTCTTCAATTTTTATCTTTTGTAATTTATTCACATTACATCCCAATTGTTACCCCCCTCTCTCCTATCTGCCCATTCCCAACCTCCCTCTCTCCTTTTCTCTGTTCCCCTTCTGTATTCCTCTGAAAGGGATGTCCTCCTCTCCTACCATCTGACCACAGCCTGTCATGTCCCCTTTCTCTGTGTGCCCACAAGGCCGCCCTATCAAGGGGTGGTTGAGTAATCCTCTTCCGTGAGCTGCTCCTGTTGACTCTCATCACAAATTGAAGCATATTTGTAACTGATAACTAGTTACCATCTAGAATATCTACTGATTTTGTTGAACTATATCTACTCCTCACCTCTCTAGATACCTATCATTACAGTTTTATTTAACCCTGTTTTTTGTGCACGCTCAGTGGGATCCTACCCTGAGTTTCTAGAATGTTTGGTTTCTGAGATGAAATGTCCTTTAAAAACAACTAAGTTAGCCAAATCACACATTTAAGCCTTCAAGTCTATTTTTTTTATTTTAAAATATGAATTCACACCAGTAATTTTATAAATCATAAACGTATCTCAGGATACCAGTCGCTTGTGAAATATAAATAAATATCACCACAAGGGGTTTACTTTGTCTTGCTCATTTTTTATTTTTCCAGTAGAAAAATAACCCCTCAGCATTTAGGAAACCATCCTGAAAACACTCATAATTTTAGGCAAAGGAGGATAATTGCATAATCACTGCCATCATTTGATTTTGAGGTCACAACCATATCACACAACTATCAGTATTAAAGAAGATCTAGCGGTACAGATTCAGCAGTATGATTGGCACACAGTAGCGTTTTAAGAAGCAGTTGATAATTTCATGATGCTATCTCTGTTCAGGATGGACAGAGCAAGGGAGAAGTCAGTCTCCCTTGACGTCTTTTTTCCTTGAACTTAACTTATTCCTCAATCTGTGCTAAACTTCTGTCTTCCCTATGATACCAAATTGTATATCTTCTTTTCCCCAGGATTCATGATCCCACTAAAGTTTTAATTTCATTTTCTTATAGAACATTTCTCATAATTTCTTTTATCAGAGATAAGCTTTCCATTCATGCTCATAGTGGACTGAAATGCCATTCACATTTTCTGGCTCATTCTTCTACAAAAAAAGGTGTGTTGTTCTTGAAGGGTGGATGGGTGTGATGTCATCTACAACATCACAACTCCCTTCAGAGAGAGGTAAGTACCTGATACTAAGGCTATCATAAAAGTATTTGACAATATAAAACAACTGAAATCTGCTAATTACTTTTGAAAATGTAATGTTTAAGACAATTAGATGGTCGTTAGATAATATTTTGGTTTCATTTTACTTTTGTATTCTAGTATTGAACATAGGGTTGTGTCTATGCTAAATACCTGCTCTTCAGCTTTAGTGCTGTAAAGAGGTCATGAGTCTCAGATTAAAGAATAATCAAATAGTCATCAATTATACTGAATTTTAATAAGTGTCCAGTGCTATGGCACTTTGCAAACACCCTTAAGCAAAAATGTCTCCATTGTTAATCTACTAGTCTCTTTTCTTTAATCATTTTTCATTTCTCATACATTGGTGGAGACAAACTCATGAATCATGTCTTTCCCAAAACAATTGGTAATCCAGTTGTGTATCATGATGGTAGAAATTAGTTCATGATTACCTTGGTTCCTCTGTATTCTGGTTTCTTCCTCTACAGAAGTAATAGAAAACATAGAAATAATTCTATGTATGCTTATACGCAGGAACTATTCCTAATCTGTACTAAACACGTAATACATTATTAATGCACACATGAAGGATATTTGGTGTGTCCTGAAGACAAGACACTGATAGAGTGATTGTAAATCCTACTAACTCTGATATTAACTACAATTTTGTTCCAATATGATTTGAGTCATTTCTTGATGTTGGATGAAAGTTTAAGCTAATAGAAAAAGGAAACTTGTGGTGATACTTTTGCTGGATTAAACTGCCTGGTGACCTTATAAATTATAAACATGTAGAGAAAATGAGAGTCTCTTCTGATTTTGCAATAAAAGTTGTATTAATGGGTTTAAATACTTATAAAATATTTCATTAATTGATGCTATCTCTCCCATGTTGGGGACTGTTAATATATTTGCATATATACATAAAGATAATATATATAGAAAGCTCTCAATATTTATTTAGTTAAAAATGAATAAGGATATTTCCCACCTTGGCTAAAATATTTTCTTTTGTGTTTTTGAAAGTTACCCTCATTTTTATTATGATTTTCAGTTAAAACAGTCTTCAGTCACTAAGTCATATTAGTACATGAAAATAATATTTTTATTATGCTTACCTGTAGCAAGACTCACTTATATATAAAGCCCTGGGTTCAATTCCAAGAATAACAGAAAAATACGACTTGCTTAATGTTTCATTTTTATTGTAAAGATTTTCTGGAAGTGAAGGTGTCAACTATTTTCAGGCAATAGTAATAAAGGAGAGTGGACTACCTCAATAGTGAATCAGGCAGAATTATTTATATTATGGGTGCCTTTTAATAGTTACCTGAGATAATTCAGTTAATGAATAATAATAATATTAATATTACATTATCATTGTGAATTTATTATCATAAATTAATAATGATGACATTTATAAAATTTAAAATATATGGATTTTTTCATGAACTTTAAGTTGATTCCCAGACCACAGATTTTAAGAGGGAGTGCCCAGCATATGTAAAGTGTTGTGAGCAGTAGCTCGCTCAACTAAGAGATAGAACAGTTCATTTAATTTCACTAAACGAATTAACAGTACATTTTCCCAACAGTCCACTACCAGAACTGGCTCTGTGGTCGCTAATCTCGTGCTCTGCAGATGTGTTCTCCAGCTCAATGAGTTGACATATATTCGTTCATGTTCAGGTCAATATTTATTAGCTTTCAAGAGGAAATATAATATAAACAAACACTTAAAGACATGTCAGTGCTGATTTCAGCATTATTGAGCTAATGTGCATTTGAAGGTGAAATATTCAAGTTGAACAAAAGGGGCATGGTAACAGTAGAATGACTTCAACAATCCATTAGGGAAAGAGCTCATGGAGAAGGCTTGAAGAGCCTAAGGGAGAAAGTCAGAACGCCTTCTCATTGGCAACAGAAGGAAAAGGGCATTTTCCATAGTCTCTGTGACTAACTGAAGAAGACATTAAAAATTGTAGTCATGAGTTTTATTGTATAATATTTATTCAATGTTGATTACTATTAAAAGCCAAAAACGGGCCTACTGAGTACTAGTAACAGTTATACTTATTTCAGAAATAATTAAGAAAACCTATATAAAGAGGCAGGCTTGTGTTCTGGAATTAAACTCTATTTGAATTATTCTCCAACACTGTAACTCATTTCTATATAAGATAATATAATCATTTCAAAAGAGGGTTGTACAATAGTTATTACTCTGATTAGACCAAGGTTTGCTCTGAAAAGTATGGTAGTTGCAATTGCTTTTTACTGTCTTCACCTACTTTTAAGTTTTAAAACCACTTAAAACTTTTTTTTTTTTGGTTGTTTTGTTTTGGTTTTTCGAGACAGGGTTTCTCTGTGTAGCCTTGGCCATCCTGGACTCACTTTGTAGACCAGGCTGGCCTCGAACTCACAGCGATCCGCCTGCCTCTGCCTCCCGAGTGCTGGGATTAAAGGCATGCGCCACCACTCCCGGCTTTAAAACCACTTAAAACTTTAATAATAGAAGATTATGACTATTATTGATGAGTCACAGTAACTTGAAGCATGCTTTACATTTACTTTAGGTGTGTGTGTGTGTGTGTGTGTGTGTGTGTGTGTGTGTGTGTGTGTGTGTTCACATCAGGAAGGGGCAAAAGAATATCCTACAGAAGTTGGCTCTCTCTTTTCACTGCATGTGTCTGGGGGAACAAATTCAGGTCATCAAGTTTGGTTTCATGAGCCTTTACCTATTGAGCCATTTTGCTGTCTCATTCAAGTGATAACTATTTTAATAGTGCTATGTGTATACTAGAAAACTATAATGCAAGCTAATACAATATTGAATCAGAGTGAGAATGCGCCCAGTATTGAAATGAATAACGGTGTGCAAATACAGTAAAAGTCAAACAAAGAAGTCGCAACAATATAAAAAATAATTGAATTTAGTACCTTCTTCCCTCCATAATATGTTAGCTACTGCAGCATGCCAAAAAAAGAAAGAGAAGAGAAAAACAAATTTAAAAAGTTAGTGATAGTCATGAATAACTAGCAACGTGGTTAAATATCAGGGCAAAAAGTGTGTGAGTGGTGAGGTGTAGTTCAAAGTCTTCCACAGCTCAGCAAGAAGTAGATTTTGAAGCAGTCAGGTTTTTGGAACAATGATTTTGGAACAGACTAAGAACAGTTTTATATCCCTTAAAATAAGAGAATATTTAAGCTCTTTAGATACATATACAGAGAGCATATGTTGGTAGTTAGGAGTATTGTATTAGTTGACAGTGTAAGTTCACCAAAAAAATTATGAGCTACACCTAATGAAGCAGAATTCTGTAAACAGTTTGTATTTATTTTTGTAATGTGCATTCATTTTTTTTAAAATCACACATAATGACAATATATGAAGAAACATGTTGCTGATTTCAGGACAAACTGCGTGTTTGTGAAAAACATGTTTATTTAATACTAAATAAACCATTAAAATTTTAGGACAAAAGTACCAAAAAATACCATTCATCTCTTTTATAAGTATAAGCTAACAGTCTTCATATTTTTTGTGAAAAAACAATACAAATTTAAAAAGGTTTAAGTAACAGAAATTGCTTATATCTCTAATAATTCCCAGAGTGTTTTGACACTTTCATTTTTCTAAAATCAAATCCATGCATGTGAAGCCAAAACTATTTATTTGTTTTCAGGTTTTTGTTTGTTTGTTTTATTGAGCCAGGATCTCACACTGTACCCCTGACTGCCTTGAAACTGGTCTGGTAGCTCAGGCTGGTCAGAAATTCTCAGTCTACATTCCTTGGATTCTTGTGTGTTGATATTACCAGGATGAGCCACCTTGTTCAGCTAACAAATCCATTCCACAAGAAATGGGAGTCATGTTTGTCAAACAGGGTAGTAATGAAGGAGGTAAAAATAAAGAATGACAAATTCATATTTTTCTGGAAGAACTAGAGGACACTATAAAACGTTTTTCACACCTTAACACTAGAGTATATTGATGATTCCCTGTTATAAAAATGTGGAGTACATCAAATACTATGCTCGTTTTCTTAATATTATCATAATTGTTTTCAAGACTAGGACCATATTTATGACACAGATAGAAAATGTTCAAATATTACAGAATTTTAAAATGCACAAACAGTGGTTAGAAGGGCAGTACCCTGGCAGAGTAGCCACTTAGCAACACTCCCTATCATTACCATAGTATATGTATTTTAAAAATCACTTTGACTCTAATTACTTTAGTCAAATAACCAAGATCCCTTCCTTTCACTTCTTTCCATTATTCTTTCAATAGAGAAGAATTTTTGTGATCCATTCATGAGCATGTGATACAGAAGAGAAAGGGTCCAGTGTGCTCACTCATTTACACTAGGATATCCAGTCTGCACTTCATATATTCCATTTTGCTAAGTTCCAGAATATGGGTTTCTACCATTTAAAAAGTACCATTTTTGTTTCTCTCATTCATCAGTCTAAATATGTTGCAGGGATTAGGAAGCAGCACAAAGCGATGTGGCTCTACAAACTTCTGTCGGTTGTTAAGATATGTGCCTTACACATGTAAGGTGTGTGCATGTTGGCTGTGGCATCTACCCTTTTAGCTGATTCCATTAATACCTATTCCTCCAAATAGTGTGGCTATTTTAACAACCTTTTATAACATTTATTAATTAAGATATAATTACATCACCTTTCCCTTCACTTTTCCCTCTCTAATCCTGTCCATATACCTGTTCTTACTCTCTTTCAATTTGATGAGCTCTTCTTATTATTGTTGTCACATGCACATAGCTATGCTCAGTCTACATAATGTAACTTGTGTATATGACAAGGAAGAAAGGCCATTTGGTATTGGATAACTGATTGGTATGCTCTTCTCTATGGAACTGTTTCTGCTAAAGGATTTCCTATATGTTCTCAGATGCTCCAGAAACCGTTCGGGGAATTCCTCATTGAGTTGCTTCAAGTGGATGATCACTGCTATGTGGCTTTTTGCAAACAAATGTGAATAAAATATACTAAATTTGAACACTTAAATATAAATTATAGTGCATTAATATGCTTCAAAATTAGTGATCTGAAAATGTGTTTGTAAATAATATGAGCAAACGTCATATTTACATGACCAACTCATTAATCCTATAAGTGTGGTATTAATGATTTGTTTTTAATTTGATCTTATGTATTAAAATGGTTTTATTCAGTTGCAAATATATGTGTTCACAATACATTCGTACACACATGCAAATTCTTTGTAAAAATTCTTTGTAAAATGTTTTTTTTATTTACATCTATCTTCTTGTGTGTGCTTTTATTTTTCTCATTTTTTAACCAAAATCAAACGGGATTAAGGGATACCACAAAGTGATGGAGCTCCACAAACTTCTGTCATTTTTAAAAATATTTCTATTAATAGGTAAAGTGTGTTATGTACAACTCTAGCAACTGGAGAATTGCCTTCTGTCAGGATGAAAAGATAGTCTCCTCTAAACTTATCTTTTTATCAGGCACATGGAAGGCAGTGACCTTGAGATAGATGTGGTAGGCACCATGTAAAGGCAAGTGTGCCCAAAGGCCAAGTGGGAGCACTAAACACTTTAGAACTGGAGTTACAAATGGTTGTGCTCTGCCTGATTTGGGTGCTGGGAATTCAAGAGCAGCAGGTAGTTTTGATCTTCTGAGCCACAATTTCAGCACATATGAAGTTACATGGTGTAGCACTCAGGAGGCACAGGCAGGCAGATCACTGTGAGTTCAAGACCATCCTGGTCTACAAAGTGAGTCCAGGACAGCCAAGGCTACCCAGAGAAACCCGGCTTTGAAAAACAAAAAGCAAACAAACAAACAAAAAAAATACAAACTCTTACATCCAACATTATGTCTTCCTGAATCTACCATGAGATGTCCTCAAGTAGCATAGTTTTAATAAATGTTTTGTTTTATTTTAATATAGTTCTATTATATTGCCTGTAGCTACTTAATCTGGAAAGAGACTTTAGATTAAATAACTTGCATTTCCATAATCTTACAAAATACTTAACTTACTTTGTAATATGACATAAAAATTATCAGTTCTAAACCCTTGGACAATAAGCTTTTCTTTTTTAATTTTATACAATCTCTTTGTCCAGAAATTTTGGGTGATCAGTAGAAGTACATGGGTCAAAATTAACACTTCTCAATAATCATATTTGTCTGGATAATATTAATGCTTTATAGTTTTGTAGGTGCCCAACTCCATGTTTCTTAATCTTTCTTTCTTTTTTGTTATATTTTTTTCATATTACATCCAGATTGTTGTCTCTTCACTTGTTTTTTTTTCTTTTTTTCTGTTTTTCTTTTTTTACATAGACTTTTATATTATTATACATACATATGATAAACTACCTACAGCAAGAAATGATCAGGAATCATATAAATGAGACATTCATAGTGTTTTGGCTATTTGTATTTTTAAAATTATACACCTCACAGCTCAATACTTAGTTACTAAATATCTTGAATATAAGAATACTTCAGAACATTTTAAGTATTTTCTATTGAAAATGAAAATTAACAGGACTGATACCAGGCATTGATATTTTTATTTTTATTTATTTTTTTGAATTTTTTATTAATTTATTCTTGTTACATCTCAATGGTTATCCCATCCCTTGTATATTCCCATTCTTCCCTCCCTCCCATTTTCCCATTATTCCCTTCCCCTATGACTGGTCCTGAGGGGGATTTCTTCCCCCTGTATATGCTCATAGGGTATCAAGTCTCTTCTTGGTATGCTGCTATCCTTCCTCTGAGTGCCACCAGGTCTCCCCCTCCAGGGGACATAGTCAAATATGAGGCACCAGAGTTCATGTGAAAGCCATACCCCACTCTCCACTCAACTGTGGAGAATGTTCTGACCATTGGCTAGACATGGGTAGGGGTTTAAAGGTTTAAAGTTTACCGCCTGTATTGTCCTTGGCTAGTGCCTTAGTTTGAGTGGGACCCCTGGGCCCAAATCTGCCTATCATAATGTTCTACTTGTAGGTTTCTAGGACCCTCTGGATCTTTCTACTTTGCTATTCTCCCATGCTTCTCTCATCTAGAGTCCCAATATGATATTTTTATATTTGTTATTAATTTTTAAAAATTTATTCACTTTATATCCTGATTGTAGCCCCCTCCTTTGTCACCTCCTGGACCCACCTTCCCTCCATCAAACACTTTCCCTCCCTGCCCTAGTCCTCAGAAAGAGGAGCCTTCCTCCCCTATATCTGACCTCAGCCTATCAAGACTCATATGGTCTGCCTGTGTCCTCTTCTTCTGTGGCCTAGAAGGCCGTTCTGCAAGGGGAAAGTGATCAACGTATTAGGCCAGAGGCTGGAGAGATGGCTCAGCTTTTAAAGACTATGCTCACAACCAAAAAAATTCATTGTTTTTTACTGATTTCATTTACTTTATATATTAGAGGGTTGTGATTTTCTTTAAAGCCGTGGGTCTCATATTTACATGCTCTGTGAGGCAGTACATTTGTAAAGTTGGAATATTATTACAAAAGCAACAATAGTAGGGCAGCTAGTGACATATTACTGTGCTATAGTACAAAACAGCTGTTTCCCTTGTCTACTCCTGTGTAAACTGCCTTGGTTTTCCCTAAGCACTTCTGTTCCTTGCCTTTCTTCTTGTCTGGAAGCTTAGAGTTTTTAATGTCTGAAAGACATTTTTTTTTTTTTGGATAAAGTGCATTTGTATGAGCATAACACTTAAGCTAAATGTCTTATTGTCTGCTTTCTTTTTGAATTTAAGAAATTGACTTAACATTTGCATTACCAAGCAAATGTAAAAAGAAAAGCTTAAGATAAAATTTTAATGTATCTAAAAATATGTATGGTTAGCATTATAGGACATTAAATTTCTCTCAATGTTCATATGGGAAATGAAATGAGATAATTTTACATGCTATTTTTAGGCTAGAAACTACATTGTCTACATCAAGTTCACTGCCTTTCACTTGCCTGATTAAAAGATACATTTAAAGGAAACTAATTTTCTTTTCATCCTGAATGTAGGCAATTTCCCAGTTCCCAGAGTCCAAATCGGAGCCTTATAATAACAGCATCTAGTGTGTCTATTGGAAGATGATCATAAACTGACCAGGAAATGGCAGCCCCAGGTTCAAAGTAATGGGATAGGATAATCCAATTTTTGGGTTGGAGGGATTATAATAGGCATGTCAGTAGATGGAGAGTAAAGAAAACAGACACCATAATATTGCATAGCAGATGGAGCTGTGCTGTATAACCTGGACTCTGGAAAATAATAGTCTATGTAAGGCAAAAATGAATCTATGAGAGGGGGTAAGTAACTGACTGTCTAGTGTAGGCTTTCAGATACAAGATAGGAGTCCACCACTGACTACTGCATAAAGTCAGTTTAGAGAACTCAGAAGTTTTAAAGTAAGAAATAATTTATTAAAACAGGGCAAGTAGTAACTGGCAATTAATTGCATGTGAATAAATCCCAGATGAGGTGAGAGTGATGGCTTTGTAAAAATATTGTGTTGAAAACTACATGATATATAGTGCTACTTGAAAACAAACATACAAAATATGGTGGCTATATCATGGTTTCAAAAATTATCTAACCTACTGGTTTGAAAAAATAAACTGTGTGAAATAAGTATGTATAACCAAGTCCTTGCCAGCAGCTTTTTAATAACAGTATGGAAACAACATGGATGAGTGGTGCCAATCCAGCATCCCATCAAAGCAGTATGTGACATCAGTAAGAGTGAGTGTGTCCTAGACAACATCCTTCCATGAGCCACTGTCACCTAGACTGAAATGGGCTGTGGGGTCAGCTTCTAAACAGGCTCACTGGTAAGGCTAGTATCTTGATGCTGGATGAAGGCAAAGGCTCTCAATTATTCACTGTCCCTCCACCCAGTGATTCAATGTCCTCTCATTTTGTCAGAGAGCTTCCTCTAAAATGAATCATCTGAAGCTATCAGACAAAGGTCATAATGATCTTATAGCCCATCTCTAAAATCATTCTCCTATATCCAACCTACACAACTGAGACCTTCCCAGCCTCTGTGTTACAAGTGATTTCAAGCTTGGGCAAAGACATTAGGTAAATAAATGGTTAGGAAGTCACCTTGAAGCTCAAATGTTTTAGTATAAGAAAAGAAAATTTATGAATATATATTAGCTAATACCCACAAATTCAGACTGCTAGCATCCAAATTCCCCTAGACATGGAAATTGTGGGCCCACCATGGTCAGGAGGGATGGATAAGCTTTCATCACTCAACTGATTGCTAATGGCAAGCAATAAGTAGTAACATTAAGAAACACATATTCATGGTAGACTATAGGTAGACTTGGAGTAATAATGTCAAGGAACTTGCCTATGTACTCTGTCATCATGTGCCAAGAGACAAGATTTCATTGTTTGCTCTTCTAGAAAATACACCACAGTGCTAATAGAACCAGAGAAGTAAATTAAGATGCTTATAAAATAGCTTAAATACTTGGCATATAATAACTGTTCAGAAGATACTGTGAAGATAAGTGTATTACAGGGGGAAAAATGCTCAAGATGATCAAGCTAATAAAAATATGTCAAAACTGAAGCACTGCAGAAATGTATATTTTAGTCTAAAAACATGACATCTCTATTTCTTACTGGCAGAGACATAAAAGTATTAGAGAAACAATAACCAGTTGGATATGAATTAGCATACATGCTAATTAGTAAATTAAGTGTTTCTCTAAAACTGATGCTTACACTATATAATTTGGTAAAAGGCCATTATTTATAATATTATTTACTACTGAACATTTATTTCAAGCTCCGTACTGGTTAAACATGTCTTTAGCTTAGTTACCTAACAACATAACTCTACATACAGGTATAGTTATATAAAAACATAACATCTAAATAATATCCATTCTTTAAAGGAAATGGGCATTTTTGCAAATAATTTATCAAGATTAATACAGATTGTTATATATTTTGAACAGGGAGTAACAAATTGTAATTTCAAAAACAATGAATTAAAGAGACTAATGCTTTGCCATTTTGGCAAACACAATTTATAAATTAGCAAATTGGCTTAACCTTACAGTTATAAAACAGAGGAGAGCGAAAGGGTACACGGTCAACAAACCATAAACCGGACAGTCTCTGAAGTAGGTTACAAATTTTCCTTCTAGAATCATTAACAGATACAACAAGGTAATAACAAAAATGCTTTTGGCGTCATATATGTGACCCATGTTCATATGGACAAAAGCATGTCTTGCTAAAAGAAAAAGCTGATTATGAAGTAACATTGATGAACTTCATTATAACATATTTTTGAAAAAAAATGTATTGGATGGACTGTGAGAGACAAATGAGACAGCATTTGCTTTATGAGCAATAAATAAGATAAAAATCTAAAGGGCTTAGCTTACACACAATACATGTGTAAATGTATATGGACACCTATACAAATGTACAAATGAAACATTTGCATATGTATAGATACATTCATATTTTAAGCAAAATCATGTACCTAGAAACATCTTTGAAGACAAAGATACTTTGCTTATGACTGAAATATCAAGAAACTTGAGAAAAACATAAGTCTTATTGTAATAGCTGTTGATAAGCTCCTGAGAAAAAGACTCGCATGAAATGAACAAAGTCTAAGATTCCATTTTTACCACATGGAAACACTGAAATAGAATTATCTTGGTTTTCTATATAGTGCATACTGCATCCTTGGTACTTGGGAGGCAGATGCAAAGGACGTTAGAGACTTCTAAGGACAATCTTAGCTATTCAAAGTTACATGTGTCTAAAATTTGAGGACAGGAGGACATCTTGAAAATACAGCTCAATGACAGAAGTCTTAAAAAAAACATGCACAAATTCTCAGTTTTGTCATTAAACAAACTGGGTAGGGCTTTTCTCTTTGGGCCATAAGTTTACATAATGTCAGGGAAACATAAGCTTCAGCGGAGCCAAAATATACTTCATTAGATTCAAGCTGATAACAGAGAGAACAGCGTCTGCTGTAGAGCTCCGCAAACCGCTACATTGGGCTTGTCTATGTAAAACCTTCTTGAAAAACTGCAGGAAAAACTAGCTCAAGTCATGGTCAGTCATGAAAATTTTAACACAGGGTATCCAAGTCCAGGTCATGCTTAATCTGCATACATTAATAATCAAATTCCACATTAATTTTAGAGATGACCTTCTATGCATAAGAAACATTGACCTCTAAGACTGAGTAAAATGGAGACAATGCTGTCCCACAAATTTACACCAACAAATTAGAGGCTGTGGCTTAAATTATCTTTTGTCTTTCCCTTTGATATATGAATGATTCTACTAACTTGGATCCCTACATCATATTCCTTCACTAGAGGATGAACGTTGGAAAGGGCCAAGAGGAGGCCCTGCCCTGTTCTTCTGCAGTTCTCGCTGAGGCTCTCCACTCCTTTGCCAACTATGCTCCCAAACAATAGCATCTGAACTAATAAGAAAACAATGCAATAAAGTTGCTTCATCTACTCTCGACACCACAGGGGGGATGAAAGTCAGGGACACCCAGCAGTGACACTCCAGCAGTTGTCTTTATTAGGACAGACCACAAGGGAAAAGGGTAAAGGATGTGAACAGAGAAGACACAGGAGCAAATAAGCTCAGCCTGCCAGCACAGCAGCCTGGAGAGAAGCTTTAGGAAAAAAGATCACTGGTGTCTTCTGCAGAGGTTTTCAGTGCAATCACTTGAAAGCATACAGACTCCAGAAATAACGTCTTATCAGGCATAGTGTACAAGATGCATAAAGAGTTTCCCCTCAGTTCCTATATTTCTCACAGTCATACTATCAGAAGGAAAATGACCACAATTTAATAAAGTTATAATCTCATGCTCTTGAAATATATTTCAAATTTCAAGAAGACTGTATTGTGTGAATGTAAACCATAAAACAAGAGCTTAGTTACTTTGAACAGTAATAAAATATCTAATATTTAAAGTAAAAAAATTAAACAAAGAGTTGTACCTTCCCTTCTAAATATGAGGCAAGTAATTTATTAAATACTTTATTTTAAAAGTTTTTGATACTAAGTGTAAAATAAGTAAACTGCTTTTTACTTTAAAAAATCTTATATCCAGAATATAATTCTGACAATTGCATTCACATAGTGGTCTTTAATCCATTATTTTATGCTTTCCAATAATGGTAATTGCAGCTGTGAAAAACTTCTAATCTCTTTGCATATACTGGATACTACCAAGGGTTTCAGATCACCATGTTCACTAGATATTGGTTTCTACAAAACCATCAATGACAAGAACCTGTGTCTTAGTTAAATTAAAAAATATAAAATAGCATATACTTTCATGAAAATATAATGGAGGACAAACAATTGGAATTAAGACAATGTTTTGACAGTCAGTTGATGAGTTGGCCAACAACTTTTCTTTAGCTTTTACACAAAATGTTTTCAAGTGAAGTCTATAGCCAAAACTATCCCTGTTCAAGTTACACAGGAACAAGGAAGGTTGCAGGTAATTAACCTCCTAGGCTTTGTCACAGCAGCCTCTTACAGCTTAGGAGTATCTTTAAGTTCATGATGAACTAAGCAAATCCAAGGGGCTTGAGATATATTCAGTCCTTGTTTTTGTATGCTTGTGCGTTATGTAGGAAGGGCTCATGTAAAAATACTGATTTTCTTCTTAGAATCCTAAGTAAGCTAATAAAGAAAGTTGTAGTATATTTTTTAAATTACATGATAGACAAATAATCTTTAGAATATGGGCATAAGATAACCCAATTGTGTACTATAAATCCATATTATTGAATTACAACAGAAAAGCATAATGAGTTTCTAATACATAGGTTCGTGGAGATTAAACAGAAAACACACACTCTCTTACTATGATGGAGATTAAATAATAAAAACGATAACATATTGTTTATATAGGCACACTGATTTATCTGATGTTTCATTTTTATTATGGAAGATAATGCTGAAATTACATTATAATATTAATAATAACATAATCACAATTAGTAAATAAATAGCTGTACTATGCACCTATGCATATACACAGACTATATTCTTTATGTGACAATGATATATTAATAAAATTGCAATGTACATTTTTTCCAAAGTATAATCTCAAGCATGTGAATTCAAACTCTTTCCATTGGAACATGTTAGAGATGTAAACCTAAATTTTTCCTTCACTCTTTGCAGATTCACTTTTCAAATTGGTAAGAATGAGAATTAATAGACTCATTAGAGAGATAGTGATGAAAATGGAGAAGGGCCATTCTATTAGGGATGTAATTGAAGCACGAATTAGGTGTCTGTTGTGATATTTAGTATTTAAAACTTCACATATACTTCACACATTAAAACATACATGTAGTTGTAAAATAAGGGATGTAGAGTAACCATCCTGCCTGGCACATTCCCCACAGTCCATCCTTTCCAGAATCAGAGTCAAGGATGGATAATCTGTGTTCTGCACATTCAGAAAGAGACCTCTACCCAACACAGTCACTGTTGAATAAGTCATAGGCTAAAGTGATGTACAGTCTGAGATTTATGCACATGATTACTAAAAGTGCATTCCATACGTTGACATTTCAAAACTCAGGGAAAGTGTCTCATTCTGACCTCTCATATCAGTCTGGGTATTTCAAAGCACATCTTTTGTATACTTATATTATGTCTTAATGATTTCTTTTTCAGAGAACTCTTAGAAAGTTATGAAACACTCATGATTGTAACTTTTTAAACTTAGGCACACAGTTATGTAGCAAGAGTTCACTAAGCTTATTGCAGGTTTTGGAATTATAAAATCTCAAAAGGAATACCTCCATATCTCTATACCATCACTAAAAATTTCATTGATTTTAGAATATTATCTAAGAAATGTAAATTACTTTCTATGCTTTTCACTATATATATTTTTAATAAACAAAAAATGTATCTGTGATCTCTTCTAAGCATCATTTTTGGCAATTTTGTTCTATAATATCTTTTGAAATTTTTGAATGTAATTTCAAAAAAAAAACAAAACTTACTTTTTCTGTTCATAGCATTGTATATCTTTAAATATAAATGCATGTAGACCTACATCATTAACTTTAGTAATACAGTGTGCTGCACTGTAAAGCGCTATCCATTTATTTAATCAATTTCTTACTGATGGATGTTTAGATTCACTAAAGTACCCAAATCAGGACTTCCTGTTATTGCTCATATTTATTATTTGCTTTTATCAAAATGTTTATACAGAGATATTTATATTTTACAATGTCACTGTACAAAAGTTAATTTACTTAGCATGCCTAAAATTACATAAATAAAATATGTCATTAAATACTAAATGTGCTTTGTGGAATATGGCATTAGGCTAGTAAACTTCAAGTGTGCAATGTATATATATAAACTTTAGAAAAAAAGTAAATTAAGAAAGATTTTTTTCTCTTTTTTTTTTAACAAATCAATATAAGAGTTTATTTTTCCACACTCATATTTCATCTATGCAATGACCAACCCTCATCTTTACTAGATAGTTTTTTTTTAATTTTAACTAAAGCCTAATAAACATGTGTAAATTTCCATGGACAATAATGATTTCTCATTGCCTACAATTGCTAAAATCTGCCAATTTAGTAACATTCAGAACATATCCTACACAATATTACATGATCCCATGCTGTTATCATATAAAAATGACCACATATTAGAAACATATTAAATTAATATCACTGGAAATAGTATTATTTTTACAAGTATAATTTTCAGATACTAAATGATGAGGCTGTTAAGTTGAGCATGTGATGGTAAATTTCATGGTTTGTGATAATATTGGCCAAACTGAATAACATAAATACTTTAACTTGCGATAAAGATAAAATCCTATATGCTAATAAAAGCTTATCATGCATTTATTTCATAATAAACTTACTCTTTACTTGATTATATTATTTTCATGTAGACAATCACATTATTTAATTTAATCCATACAACCATCCTTTAATGTTTTTCTTCTTTTGAATAAATGGCTCATTAATGTGCTTTTAACACCAGAATCTGCTGTGTCCTAATTTACATGGTGATATTCAAATAAGGCCATGCTTTAAGCCACTTTAAAACTCACCCTCTTCTAAAATAGACAAATACATCCTAAAACTTTGTATATCTTTAAAAGGTTTTGCACAGATAGAGAGAGGGTTCATGGTTTGTGAGAGCTTACTGCTCTTTTGGAGAACCCCAGTTTAATTCCCAGAATTTGTTTTAGGCTACTCATGAACAGCTTTGTACCTTCACTTTCAGAATATCTACTGTTGGTACCTGCACCGAGGTGGACATACCCATGTATAGAAAGAACACATACATATATGTTTTAAATAAACTATAATATTAACTAATATTTTTATGTTTTTGTACAAATAAATATTTTATCTTGTATTTAAATATTTGTAAGTTAAATTACAGTTATTGCAATTTATATGATCATTAATGTATTTCAATATCATATGTCTAAATGATTTATTATTTCTGCAAATGAATCTTGCTGTAGAATTTAGCCCATTTAGAACATTATTATAATGTGACAAAAATGTTGAATTTTTTACAGGAATTTCTAAAGTAAAGATTGCAAAACTTTCCAATGGGTGTGCCACAGGGAACTCAGTGGAAGACACATGCTAGAGCAATGGAAGTGGAGCTAATGTGTGACAAATTCATGACAGAAAAGAAAATACATTCCTAACTGCCCTCTAACAGCTTTGAAAATACTATGACGGAGTGTTACAAGTGAATTTAGAAAAGGAAGCCATTTGGTAAATGGTATTGAGATGTGTGGGCAACCATTTTAAAGCTTATTTACTTTTAAAAATAAAATCTATTCAAGACGCTTACACTTGATTTCATAATAATAAACTTAAATAAAAATATCAACTCTTGTTAACATAGACAGCCACTTTTGTGAAGTTGGGTGGCAGAGGCCAGTGAATCCTTATTAGTGTGAAGCCAGCCTGGTCTACATAATGAGCTCCAGAATAGTCAAAGCTGCACAGAGAAACTCCGTCTCAATAACACAAAATCAAAACGAGCAAACAAAACATATTAAATGTACTTAACTTATATAATCTAACATTACCAACTGTAACAAGGTGACAATGAAAAAGAAAAGGAGATGTCAACAAATGCATCACCATAGCATGTTTCATTATACTCTTAAAATATTTTTATACATCGTGTTCTGACATGATAAATTAGCTGTATTAACCCCATTTCTTCTTAATGGTCTGGGCAGATGTGGTGTAATGCTTGTTTGAATTTGTGTATCCTGTAGCATAAGCACTCCCTATGGCAGACAGATTGCTCTTCATGTACTTTAACCCTGATGGTGCGTCTCTGTCAGCTGCGCACTGCGGGGAGTGGAGATGTGGAAAGTGTATGCCAAACGCAAGATGTTTTCTTTTAAACAGCATATGTCTTTTGCTTGAACCCATACATGTGCTGCGCATCAACCTCTCCTAATTCTTGCTACAAGCAACACACATCCCAGTACGACTCACCCATTGAATCTTAGTTACCACACTTTATCCTTAAAAGAAATTTTAGGGTATCAGTTAGAAGCCCATTTTGGCAATTTGATTGCTCACTAATAAATAAATAAATAAATAAAAACTTGCAGTTAAGGTTTACTTGAAATAAAATCAGGCTCTGATCCTCAAAAGATTGAGGGTAGAAGGTATTTTGGAGTTGTTGCCCATCTGAGACTTTTCTCGAATTTTTCTCAAAGAGTGTCATGATGCTTCCAAATGAACTACGAGGCCACTGTGATTGATACTACTATGAGCTTCCAATCATGTACGACATAGCTGGGTTATAGCTACAAGGCCATCGCTAAACACAGCGTGCATTGTGAGATTTATTGAACAAGTAAATCTTTCTTCAATGTTATACTGTAAACATGAGGCTCCATACCTCACCACAACTTCCAGAAAGAAAGCTGAAGATGAATATACTGCCATCTTCACTGTCAGTTCTTAAGTATGAAGTGTTTGGACTTGCAGCTTTGGCTTTGACTCTCTCTGTGATACAGTTGATTTTGTGGGGTAGAGAAAAATCTTGCCTTTATTTAAAAGATTTCAGTGTTCGCACTAAAGGAAAATATGTGTGTTTTTAGAGAGCAGAGCATACTCTTTTTACATGTAAAAAATATGTTAATTGTTTTCATGTTAGTAAAAGTATTTTATGTACTCAAAGCCACACGCAACCATGTCTGTTATATTTATATGCATCATTCAGTGTAGTAGCTCTGATTTCTATTAGTCAGATTTTCCAGGTTTTTATTTAAAACAAAAACTTACTCACAAGTATCCTGAAATTATTTTGTGTAGTTAGCATAAATCAGAGGAATGCTACTGTTTGCTTAGCAATCTGGTAAGTATTTTTATTAATTCATTCATATTACATTTCAATAGTTATCCTATCCCTTGTATCTTCCCATCCCTCCCTCACTCCCGCTTTCCCCTTCTCCTTCCCTATCTGTGACTGAGGGGGACCTCGTCCCCCTGTATATGCTCATAGGGTATCAAGTCTCTTCTTGATAGCCTGTTATCCTTCCTCTGAGTGCCACCAGGCCTCCCCATCAAGGGGACGTGGCCAAATATGGGGCACCAGAGTTCATGTGAAAGTGAGTCCTCACTCTCCCCTCAACTGTAGAGGACGTCCTGTCCATTGGCTAGATCTTTTATATATATTATCCAACCAACATTTTTGAGGGCTGTGTGGGGTGTGTGTGTGTGTGTGTGTGTGTGTGTGTGTGTGTGTGTGTGTGTGTGTGTGTGTGTGTGTGTGTTGTCACTTCTAAAAGGAAATATTGCTTTGAAATAAGTTTTGATGGTATGGACAAGTTCTTATTTTTCTCTCAAATGCACGAAGCAAGGAAAGATAAGGTGATATGACAGGTCCTTGCATGATTCTTTTGGCTTTCTAAAAACCATGGATAAGTTTCTAGTAAAAACCAGAAGTAAAAGTGCAGGTTCATTACCATACATATGTTCAGCTTTAATTTGCTGTTCAGAATTTCAAGATGGTATTGGGCATCTGAAACATTTCCAGAACCACAGAGACCTATTACATAAAGATGGTTACATTTCTGGTATTTCAGGGACATTGTCACTCAGCTTCAGTTTGCATTCGTCTATAACTGCTATGCACTAACTAGTAAAACTTCTGTAACCACTTTCTCTCATGGGCATTTTTACATGAACATCAAATGCATGGCATTACAAAGAAAACCAGAATAATGACAAAAAAATGTTTCATGAATCCAATCATAAATAAACAAACAAAAAGCAAGTTATCAATTTCTTATAATTAAGTTTTAAGAAAAACAAGTTTAAATGGTAGTTAATGGGGGAAAAAGCAATAAAGATGTTGCTAATTTTGTTGGTTTTCAAGTTGGCTTTTGTTTTTACTTTTCTTCCATAAACCTTTTCTATTTAAATATTTGCTTATAACAATTACTGCCCTTTCCAGAGAATGTACAGAAAACACGGCATTGATAGCCTTGTCTGAGTAGCCTCCTCCTTGTTCACTCACTCCTGAGATCGTTGATGTAAGGGCAGGTAACAAGATGATTCTGAGATACTTCTGCTTTCTTCAAAACTAGGTACAGAGAAATACGACCCCCCCTAAAAAAAATCAGAGACTTGCAAAATTTACATTAGTCAAAGGTGACCAATGAGCAAAGGAAACAGCACTTTCAAGTACATCCAGTCCAGTTCACCAAACTGCCACACTATTGTAAATGTCAGCTGACATACCTGGGCCTTTACAGCTTTGGAAATTTCTGGAGTTCTCTGAATAAAAAAAAAAAAACCTTCACCTGTAGCAAACACATATGTGTTGCATTCATCATTCCCTTTCTGTATCCACTGTCATGGCACAACAGGATGAATAAAATTAACAATTTTGCATCCCATATCACAGGATAGAGATACATTTAAATGTAATCATGGAAAATTGTAAAAAGTTTAAACTGAGAGACACTTCAGTTAGCCTGAGTTCATCACTGCCCAAGAGTGCTAGAAGCCAAACGCCAATTGAACTGCCCAACTATGTACAAGTGTGCTCCCATAAGCTTTAAATGTTTATGTACTGTGTGCTTTTATCCTTATGACAAGGCAACATCATTTAGCACACACCATGATGACAAGGATTTTTACTACTAATAGACACTGGAGCAGGGAGACTCTATTGCAGGGGAGGTCACAACACAGCTGCTGCTTCAATGGCTGCTATGTCACTGGCAGATCCAGAAAGAGGCAGGCAGAGTTAAAATCACATATAAACACAGTGATGATTATTTCTAGGTTTTAAGTCTTCACCAACAGTTTGGGAAAGGAACTTTACAAGGACTTAAATTTTCACACGAGCACACAGGAAGCCAGGGTCTGAAAGATCTTGTTTACATTGGTGTACTAGTGCTGGTGCTGCAGGGAAAGTTGCATCTGCTTTCAAACCTCATCAAAATTATTTTGAGTATTTTAAGATTTCTAGTCTTCCTGAACACAGAAATTGCTTGTTTTATAGTCTGTGCATGTCACAAACTACAAAAGACAAAACTGTAAATATGGTGTGTGTGTGTGTGTGTGTGTGTGTGTGTGTGTGTGTGTGTGTGTGTGTGTTGTAAGTACTGCTCAATACATACGGGTCTTCCTAGCAGAATCTTCTACAAAAAGTGAAGAGATGTCTTCATCCACGCCTGCTTCATTCCTAGCAATGCATGTATATGCTCCTGTATCTTCATAGCGCACATTGCTTATATGGACCTCACTGCCATTTGCTGTGAACAGAAGGCAAATGCAACTTGTAAGCTACAATTTAAGCTTTGGTACAGCACATTCTGATTACATAGTCAAACAGCTCACTGAGCTTGTCCTCATTAAACTGTTTTCTTTCCTTCTTCCACATTTTGAAGATGTGCCAAATTGCTCCAAAGGCTCTCAAGTCTTTGTACATTGTGTTGTCACTCCATTGATGAGAGCTCAGCACTAGCAAATGCAAATACTTTTCCATTTTATTTAATTTCCTATTCCTATATTACATATTAAACATTTCATACTAATAACTACCATCTTATTAATATATGCATTTATAGTTAAAACCCAATATTTACATAAAGCTTTTCAAGAACAAACGACAGAAATCATCTTCACTTAAAGGAACACATGAGAAAATCTGTCATGGATAGAGTGAATTCTTCCAGCAAGTCTATTGTCTCATTTAAAAAGTTTACAGTGTACCACTGACACTAAGAAACTCTATTACACATTTGAAACTACTTTAAAAAGTAGAAAGTCAGATAATATCATAATTGTCTGAAATTTCACCGAAAACTTACTTAAAATTAACTATAACATCAAAATGTAATCATTTTAAGTATGAATAAAATTTTAAATCTTGGAGAGAGAATATTTTAATCTAATCCTTGAATAATTAGTTGAACTGCTCAAAACCAAGGGTATAATTAATCATATGAGACATGCTAGACAAATGCTAGGATTCTTCACATAATCTTTTTTGATAATCTATACAAGTGGTATTTAATTGTCAGATGAGTCTAAGACTCATAAAATGAATTCTTACAAGTAACTCAGGTAAAAGGACTTGACTTTTATGAAAACCATGCACTTCCAAAACTGTGTTCTATTACTATCATGAGTTTTGATCTCTCTTCCTCCTTTCTAGTTTAAGACGATGTCTCTCTGGTGTCTGGTATCTATGCTCCTTGATTCTCAGCCACAAGCACAGTGTACAGTGGTTTGGAACACAACTCTATGTTTCAGTTAGTAACAGTTAAATTGTTGTGATTGAGTTAAAGGAAAGGGTTGGGGATGTTTCCCCCTACCCCCAATAAATAAATTAATTAATTAATCTATCAGAAAATGCACTTTGAATGTGTAATAGCCCCCATAGGCACACGTGTTTGAATACTTGATGCCCACATGGGATCTATTTTGAAAGTTTGTGGAAATTGTTAGGCGGTATAGTCTCTCTAAGGGAATGACCATGACGGTTCATAAAACAGACTCATTTCCTCCTCACTCTTCAGTACCTTACTGCCAGCCTCCTGCCACCAAACCAGTGTTGACATGATGTAATGCATCCCTCAATAAACCCTTTTTCCCCCTTAAACTGCTTTGGTCAGCTATTGCCTCAACAGTAAGGTAAATAATTAATACAAAATAAAACACCTGGCTTAACTTGTCTATCTGAGTAATTTAGATTAACAGCACTTGCACTTGCCTGTAGATACTCTGCCCAAAAAACAATTTGTAGAAGTGATTTCCTCAAGGAGGATGTGATACTGAGATTTGTTTCTATTCTATTTTATTTACTAATTTCAAATTTTCTTTTATTATTTTTAGTTTTCTGTTTCTACTGCTCAGCTGTAGTTTTTCTTATAACTCATCTGAACAGGCTTCTACAGCTGTCCTTCCTTTCACTGTCCATACTCTACACAGTTTTCTCCTGTGTTTCTCACAACTGTGTTCATATATTTTCTTGTTCATTTATCCTTATGCATTCATTGCCAATTTTCCATCACCTCCTCAATGACTCTTATTTAATGATTGTATAAAAATGTATTCAATGTTCTAAAACTCTGTAGAATACATTTATTATTTTTAAATTTTACTGTATGTTATTTGGCTCTTATTTTTCTAGAATTTTTAAGGTTCATCATTAGGCCATGTATTTAAGATCTCTCATATTTTTTCCTTTTTTCTTTTTTCTTTCTTTGTTTTCCTTTCTTTTGTATGTGTGTGCATGCGCATATGTGTGTCTGTGTCTGTGCATTTGTGTGTATGTCTGTGTGTCTGTGTAAACACTTAGTGCTGTATATTGTCCACAAAACTGCCTGGTTCTTGATCTGGCAAATGCTGTAACTTAATTACAGAAAATTTCAATTTGATCTCCAATTTATTCAGTGACTCACTGATATTCCAAAATAAATATTGTTTAGTCTCCAAGTATATGCATTATTTGTGTGGTTTCTCTTGTACATTTTCAGTTATATTTTAGTATCATAAGAGACGGAGGATTATTTCAATTTTTATAAGACTTGCCTTATAATATGATAAATCTTAGAGAGGCTTCCACGGGTCACTGAGACAATTATGTATTTCATGTTTTGTGGAATATTGGGTAGATAACTATAAAATAAGATGACCCATAGTATAAGTAAACTCTGAAGTTTCTTTGCAGACTTTCATTTTTGAGGAAATATTTGAAGATATGAGGAAAATATTTGTCTTCAATTTTATCTATCATTATAAACAAATGGTTTATTTTCTAATTTATGAAACAAATAGAAATTTTCTGATTCCTTATTGTTTCTTTATGATTCACTGTGCATCACCATTCCCCTGTCTGTCTACAAAATGTCCCTCAAATCAATAACTTTCTACCAAAAGATAATATTTATTTATTCCTCCCCCCAAGAATATGTAATGTTCTGTATGTATTACTTCATTTTTAACTCTAATCTCACCAAAGAGAATGCAGTTGGTACTTGTTTTCAAAACATCATCAGGATACGGAGACATACTTTAAGTTTTGAAAAGCCACAACTGACTATGCAGACTATTATACTCAGAAAAACTATACTTGAAAGTAATAAAGAAACAAAAAAGGAAACGAAAACAAAACAATAACAAAACCTTTTCATGATAAAAAAAAACACAGGTTAAAGGTATTTTTAACCACTGAGTCAGCTCTAGTTCTACAGAGAATGCAAGAAATGATTCTTCAGCATGAAGAGGGTGATAAACACACTCAGTGTCACATGGAAGAAATAAACAAGTGGAGAACAATTAATCAAAAGAGGCGTATATTTAAATAGGTTACCTAGCACCAAAATCATGGCATCCTATATCAATCTCTATGACAAGATTTTTATTTACAACAATAAACATATTAGAGAATTTTACCAGTTATATCTTAGATGCAACCATGTTTTAATACTCCCAACAGTGGATGTAATAACTCATTGTCTCACAGTTGCTGTATATTGCATTTTTTTTCTGAAATTACTAAGAAAGATTTTTCACATCCCTTTAACGAAAATATTGTAAGAAGCAGGCACCTTGAAGTGTGAGCTGTTTGGAGAGCTTTGGTGTTATGTCAATTCCATTCTTCAGCCAGCCAAGCTGAGGGTCTGGTATGCCCTCTGCATGGCACCTAAGACTTGCAGTAACTCCAGGTTCTCTGGCCTGACTCTCTGGATATACCCGGATGACTGGAGGAACTAAATGGAAGAGAAAAAAGATGGGTAAATAATCAAAATTGCCATTTGATATTGAGAAATAAATACAAATTAGAAGATGACCTTTTACACATTATACATTTCTATTAGCTCTTATTGTTAAGGTGATCTTTTTGTACACTGAGCGAAGGTTGTCTTGTATTTTCAAATGCTGATTTCTACACGAATCAAGTGAGGAGAGTCGCCACCCCAACACAGAGGAAGAAATAAGTACAGAGACTAACACTGAGAGGTAAGTAGCCACATAGAAGAAGGAGATTAATATAGAGGTTAACATAAGAGCAAGTTAAGAACAAGTCGAAGCTATGCCCACATTTTAACAATAGCTATTAAATTATATGCCATTACTTGGAAATATCCCAAAAGTTGGTGTCTTTTACATCTGTTGTACTATTTGTGACTCCTTTGGAAGAGTTTATGGAGATTTTAAGAGACACGTAATTCCTTGAGGAAGTATGGAGGCCGACTTTGGGGAGTTATATCCTTGTCTCCACTTCCAGCTTTCTCTCTGCTTCGTGGCTGTGGCTGAAAATGTGATCTTGCACGTTCCTGCTCCTTCCACCTGTTGCCATTACAGATTCATCTTATACTACCATTAACAAAATTACACTGTCTCCGTACATGGCTCTTGGCCATGGAATTTCACCAAATCAATGACAAGTAACTAATGGAGAAGTTGATAACAACATAGGGTGAGCTGTTGCTGGGCGAATCCTAGGGCATATTGATTTTTGTAGGAATTTAAAAGACTTTGGAAATTTAAACTAGAAAATCAGTTGAATATTGTAATAACAAAGTTGAAAAGGCCATTCAAGTCGGAGCATGGAAGACAATATTGCTAAGACTAATGCTTTTTTGGAGGCAAAACTTAAGTGCTTCAGACAGAAACAAGAACACAAATAACACCTGGATTGGAGGCAGTTCTCATAATATTTTAAAAGAAATATGGCTGGAAGAAGCTTGCTCCCTATGAATTGGCATGAGATTTAATTTTAGTAATGGACTAATGGAAGAAATTTATTTTTATTTTTGTTTGTTTTTATTTTTGAGTTTGTAGGATCATTATTACTGGTAAGTCTTCTGAATATCTAAATTAAAAGAAATAAATACAAAGTCTATAGTTTGTAGAATAAAAAGAATTGCAGAACCCTTCAAAGTAGAGCCAAAGGAACTTTAATTGTCAAGAAGATTAGTATCATTAAGGAGAGGCCTCCTACTTTGTATTGGAACAATGGAAAAGGGTGACTTCAGAGTAGGATCCACATAGTCAAAATCCAAACTTATGGAAGAAGAAAGACTAAGATGTTTCTTTCTCCTAGTAAACCATCAGTTCCATGTTCAAAAGTTGTTGTTGATGTGGTCTAAGAGGACAAGTCTCTACATCAAGCTGGAAGCTGAATATGGTAATGTCTATCACATGGGACTTGCTTTGGAGCATGAGAATGAGGGGGTAAACCATTGTTTCTTCCTTCAAACTTTCAGAGACCATCTGAGCCAGGCACATTTGTGTACCCTGCAGCAGGGAGTTGATATGATAAAACTATGATAAATTATTGTGTGAAGCTGTGAATATGAATTCTGATTTACAGTAGAGACTCAAATATGTTGGATGCCAGACCAGTGAGAAATCTGCCACGGTGAGCTGCAAAAAGGGAGTGGAACCATCTTATAGAAAGATATGTGCTGCAAATACCTAATCTATAGAGATGAGGGAAACCAAGCTGTTAAATCCCTAGACAGTAGCCAAGGTGCTACATAATGTGGTATTTGCCTTATTGAGTTTTGGTCTTGCTTTGTTCCATCCAGTATTTCCTCACATTTCTCCCACACCTCTTTATTAGAATAGGAATGTATATTCAGTGTCATTGTTAGATGTATGTAATTTGCTGTTTGATTTTATAGGTACTCACTATAGCTTTGAATCTCAAAGGAGTATTTAGGCATTGGAATTTTGAACAAGGTTGAGACTATTAAAGACCATAGGAACTTTTGGAATAAATACAATTTTATTAACATTATGAGCATGTGGAAGTTGAGGCCCAGGGTAGAATGTGATATTTGTAGTGAAGAATGTCAAATATCATACAAATGACATTATGTGGAATAGGCAGATTATATGTACATGTATATGATATATATGTATGCACATACATATGCAGTACCAATCAGTGTACAAATAATAGATGAATTTGTAAGAAAACAGTGAGGGTTATAACAAAGGAGCTAGATAGAGGAAAGGGAAGTGAGAAATATAATTAAATTATGTTCTCAAAAAAACAATGTCAGAGAAATATCCCCAGAGGCTTATGTATTTTGACACTTACTCCTAATTGTTGACATGGCTTAGGGTGTCATGGGATCTTTGCTATCTGCAACATTGCTGGTGGAAGTATATAATCATGAGGAAATTTGGAAGGCTTTTTACTAACTTTACAGAACTTTCAAATCTGTCTCCTTGTATTGTGTTTGAGATTGAAGATATAAACTTTGAGCTTCCTGCTCCTTTCCTTTGTAATTATGCTTTCCCTGCAATTATGGACTCTCCCTCTTATATAAGTAAAAATACAGAAAATTAAAAAGACAAACAAAAACAAAACAAAACAAACAATAATAATAGTATTTTATCATATCAACAAAGAATAATTAATATACCTGATACTCTTTGTAGTCAATCAAATGTGTTTGTTTTAATATCAAAATTTCTAAGATATGAAGAAAATATCAGAAGACGGAAAGATCTTCCAGGCTCATGGATCAGTAGGATTATCATTGGCCATCTTACCAAAAGAATCTACAGATTCAATGTGTTTCTCATCAAAATACTGACGCAATTCTTTACAGACTTTGAAAGAGAAAATTTCAACTTCATATGGAAAAACAAAAACCCAGAAGAGCTAAAGCAATCCTGTACAATATTAGATCTTGTGGAGCTATCTCTGCCGCTGAACTCAAGCTTTACTAGAGCAACAGTAATAATAATAATTTTTTTTTAAAAAGGCATGATACTGGCATAGAAAGAGACTGGTGGACCAATGGTATTGAATCAAAGGCCCAGAAATAATCCCATATACCTAAAGACATTTGATTTTTGACAAAGAAGCCAAAGCTATACAATGGAAAAAAAAGATAGCATCTTCAACAAATGGTGCTGTTGTAACGAGATGCCTACACATAGGACAATGCAAATTGATCCATATTTATTACCTGGCACAAAACTCAAGTCCAAGTGTATCGAGGACCTTAACATAAACCCAGTAACACTAAATCTATTAGAAGAGAAAGGGGAGAAGAGCCTTAAACTCATTGGCACAGGGGACAACTTCCTGAACAGAACACCTTCAGCTCAGGCTCCAAGTCAACAATTAATAAATGGGACTTCATGAAATTGAAAATTTTCTGTAAAACAAAGGACATTGTAAACAGAAATGAAAAACAAAACCTGACAGCCTACATGATCTTCACCAACCCTACATCTTGCAGAGGGCTAATATCCAAAATACATAAAGAATCAAGAAGTTAAACACCAACAACCTAAACATCCAATTAAAAATAGGGTACACAGTTAAACAGATAATTCTCAACAGAATATCGAATGGCCGAGAAGCAGGTAAAGAAATTCTTAAGTCTCTGATGGGGTTGAAGACCAGATACTTTAGTCTTACAGCTAAGCTTAGTTGGATAGGGGTTAAGATGTTTTTAGGTCAGGGTTGATGTTTTAAGTTACTAGAGATGAGATATGATAGATATTGATTTTCATTGAGAAATTTAGACCCAATGAGATAGGAAATATATTTACCTCCAGTTTGACAAGTACAAATCATATGAATATAACATTTATATAAATCCTGAGTGTCTCATGGTTCTTCCTGCTGTATGTAGTTTATTTTATTCATGTGTAATAATATAAATATATATGCTAAAAAGCAACATAATAATAAATGAAAAATAAGAATTCTCAACATCCTTAGTCATTAGAGAAATGCAAATCAACATGACTCTGAAATTCCGTCTTATATTCATCAGAATGGCTAAGATCAAAAAAATCAAGTGGCAGCACATGCTAGCAAGGATGTAGAGAAAAGGAAACACTTCTCTATTGCTGGTGGGAGTGCAAACTTTACAACTACCTTGGAAATCAATCTGGTGCTTTTTCCGAAAATTGGGCATTGTGCTACCTCAAGACCCAGGTATACCAGTCTGGGCATACAACCAAAAGATGCTCCATCATACAACAAGGACATTTGGTCAACTATGTTTGTAGCAGCTTTATTCATAGAATCCAGAATCTGGAAACAACCTAGATGTCACTCAATGGAAGAATGGATAAAGAAACTATTCCACATCTACACAGTGAAATAATACTCAGCTATCAAAAACAAAACATCATGAAATTTGCAAGCATATGGGTGGAGCTGGAAAAGACCATGCTGAGTGAGGTAACCCGCACCCAGAAGGACATACATGGTATAAACTCACTTAGAAACATATATTAACCATATAACACAGGATAACCATACTACATCCATAGACCTAAGAAAACTAACTAACAAGGAGGACCCAAGGGAAGATGATTAATTCTTACTAAGAAGGGCAAATAGAATAGGCACTGGGAGCAGAGGTTGGAGAGATGGAACAGGACTGGAGCCACCTATAGAGGTGGTTCTGAAAGACTCCACCTAGCATAGAATCAAAGCAGACACTGAGTCTCACACCAAATTTTGGGCAGAGTTCAAGGAATCTTATGGAAGAGTTGGTAGAATGAAGGACACAGAGGGGACAGAAGCTTCCCAAGAAGGA
This sequence comes from Acomys russatus, assembly GCF_903995435.1. Classification (NCBI taxonomy): domain Eukaryota; kingdom Metazoa; phylum Chordata; class Mammalia; order Rodentia; family Muridae; genus Acomys; species Acomys russatus. Next base: position 50,537,907 of record NC_067151.1, on the reverse strand, counting down.
AAACAGAGCCAACAAACCTGTGCTCAGGATGGACTACAGAGACTAATGCACCAAACAAAGACCATGTCTAAAGAGGACTTAGGCCTCCAGCTCAGATGTAGCCAATAAGCCACTCAGTCTCCATAGGGCAGCAGGGGCTATCTCTACCATGGACTCTGTTGGCTGCTCTTTGATCACTTCCCCCTGGAGGAGTGCCATAGTAGGCCACAGAGGAAGAGGGTGCAGTCAGTCTTGATGAGACTTGATAGGCTGGAGTCAATATCGCTCTCTGAGGACTAGGGGAGGGCCATAGGAGTAAGGGGAAGGGACAGTGAGACCTGGAGGAGACAAGGGAGGGAGCAACAGTCCAGATGTAAAGTGAATAAATTTTTAAAATTAATTTAAATTTTAAAAGACACAACAAATATAAGATTCACTTTAATATTTAAATCTTGCCCAATTTTTTTTTTAATGATTGAAGTGGTCAGTCTCAGAATTTCTTTTTTTTTTTTTAATATATTTATTTTATTACACTTGTATAAAACAAACTACATACAGTAGGGAGAACCATGTGACAATCATGAGTTCTATAAATGTTACACTCATAGTGGTTTGGTTATTTGTAATTGTAAGTATCTTTCCCATCTTGATGGGTCTAAATTTCTGAATGAAATTCAATATCAATCCTATCTCAACTCTAATAACTTCTTTATCTTGATCTAAAATGATCTTATCCCCTAACCAACTAAACTTGATTGTAAAACTATACTATCTGGCCTTCAATGCCCCTCAGAAACTTGAGAAGGAATAAAACTTAACCAGCAGTGTGGGTTAGCAGCTTCCAAAATGTACAAATTGACTTAGATGGTTTAGTGCCTGAACAATCACCCAACACTATCTATAGAGTTGGGAGACTCGTCTTCAGCTTTCTGGCCCAATATCTCTGCCAGACTTATTTGCAAGGCAGGAAGCATTGAGGACTTGCTTACCTGGTCTTGGCAGAGTGTGGCTGTTGACTATGCCTACATCTAAGTGGCACATTTTTAGGCAGAATTGTGTTTGTGACAGGAATGAGGACATTTTCCCCAGTGGCTGGTTTGCCACATTTAAAGCCATCTCCATAAGGAGGCTCTTTGAAGCTTATCATCTTCTTTGAGGTGAGCTGGGTGTTGTCAGGAGTTAACATGTCTTGTTTTCAAAGAAATTTAGGATTATAAAAACAACTTTCAATGCCATATTCTGTAAAATATGTATGTAAATCTAACCAAGCAAGTGAAGGACCTTTATGTAAAAAATTTCAAGTCTCTGCAGAAAGAAATTGAAGAAGAGTCCCATGCTCATTGATTGGGAAAATCAACATAGTAAAAATGGCCATCCTATCAAGAGCAATCTACAGATTCAATGCAATCCTCATCAAAATACCAACACACTATTTTACAGAACTGGAAAGATCAATTCTCACTTTCATATGGAAAAAAACCAAATTTAATTATATAACTACTCTTTCTAGTGATCTGTTGCTTATATAAATCTGATATTATAAGGAAAATATCATCTTTCTAGATCTACTGACACTGTAAATCACCTGCAAACCATATGCTAGTTTAGGTAATCAGGTCCAGACTACATTTGCACTTCTCTTTCTTGTACTGCTCTAAGGATCGAAATCAAGGCTATAAACGAAAAAACTAGAGGAATGGGGGCAGACATTAGAAAGTTCTGCAGCAGGACTTTGCTGGTATTGCTGTTAGTGTTCTTACAAATGGGAACCTCATGAATATCCAAAGCTATAAGCACAGGAAGTCGGCTGCCTCCCATCTCCTGCTTTAATATACATTTTAAAAGCATAACATACTACGCATGATGGGAATGTAGTGCCTAGTTATGTTTTCCCTGATCTATTGCAATTTAAATATTTTGTTTCAATGAATCAGATGCATTTTTGAGGAACTCATTATACTTTTGGCCCTGGTCTCATATGTAGATGTAAATTTGTCTCCTGTATCTACCACTGAGTAGCTCTGTAAATGTTTTCTTTTGGTTAAGTTTAAAAGAAATGGCTTTTTAAAACGATATGCTGGTACACATGGCAAATCCACACAAACATGAAAAAAAAACCTTTAAAGCACTCACATCCTGCCTCTAATCTCTTACGAGCCATGGAGTCTGCAAATGAGCTTTTAGTAAAGATTTATATAAAGAGCCAGAAGGGGAAACAACTTTTAATAAATATTTAATAAAAGAAAGTGTATCTTGCCATAGAATTGATGACCAAAATGAGAATCAATACAACCTGCAGCATTTTTCACAATAACAAATAAGAGACAACATAATATATTAGAGAATTAATTTTAAAGAGTAAACATCAATCAAGTCAAAGAAAAAGATAGATTCTACATTATTCATATAAAAGGTATAGATTATATGTAAGCAGCCTATAGTTATATTAATCCTTACTGCAAAGAAAAGATTTTCAAAAAAGTTCAGGTCCTTTCTACACTGCTATTGGCATCTGATTTACTAAATCTTCTGACTGGAGAGAAATCAGAATATTGAACACTAAAATTGCAATACTGACGTTTAATGATCAAGTCAATTGTGTTGGGAGAAAACAATAGATTCGTGATATAATACACATCTCACTTATTCTATTGGTCATGAATGGCCAACAACAGAACTAGAGGGTAAGAAATGATTGGAATAGCAAATATTGAACCTCAGTAACAAGCTACACATTTAAAAATGATTCATTGTTGACAAAGATGTCATAAGATATAGATGAGAATTGACAGGAGGCAAAGATCAAAAGTTAGTAAAGAAGTCACTATGAAGTTGCCTTCTTTACTGCAGTCCATAGAGAAGGGATTTGTCTACATAAAAGTGTTTCACATGCCTATAATCTTAGCACTTAGGGAGGCAGATACAGACAGATCTCTATAAGTTCTAGGCTAACCTAGTCTACAAAGTGAGTCCCAGACAGCCAAAGATACACAGAGAAACTCAGTCTCAAAAAACAAAAACAAAAAACAAATGATTTTTCCCTTGTAGTGAGTTACAGTGCAAATTATCAAGGAAATTCAATAGTATTTTATCATTTCATTAAAATAAATATAATATATAAATAAATTGGAGAAAGATAATCAAGGGTTGTCTAACAGTTCACATATAGGAAATGCAAATAAAAAAATACTGAATGTGGGAAAACAGCTTGTCCAAGAATATTGAGCCATTGAAAATTTAATCTGTAGATGGGACTCCTACAGAGTAAGTAGAACTTAAAATATAGATAAAATAAAGTATAATGTTTATAATTTTATTTACTTGGGTATTCTGGAAATTTTTCTATTAATATGAAAGTATCTTAAGTATTATTAACTGAAAATTATACTGTATTTAAAGACATGCCCATAAAGTTGTTAAGCAGATGGATGTGTTTTCAAGCGCTCACTGTATCCAGATAGACAGGACTTTTCCTCTAAGATAGAAAGCATCTAATAGAACAACGTTATCCTAATAATTTTTCTAAACTGACATTAGAAAATACCAAATGAGAAAACACTATCTCTGTAAGCATTAAAGATGCTTCAGCCTCCATATATTCAGACTAATATTTTTCTCAGAATTTGCTGCCCTTTGATAGACAGTGTGGAAACTGCAGAGCCTGGCTGCTATGGGAGCTAGATTTTTAACTAGAGTCAGAGATCTAGACCAAAGTGATGACTTCATTCCCACGGAAGGTCCACAGTCAGGTCACTGATTACTTTTCATCTGTTTGATGCCATTATCCGGCCCCTTTTGAAGAATCCTATCACGGCTCTCTCACAAATTATTCAAACAGCTGCGACTGTTAAGAAGGATTCTGAGAAAGCTTGAGGGCAGGAATATAAATGTGTCTGAACTAGTGCTGATTCACAGCGGCATCTGGATTGTTCTGTTTGTATTATGACTTTCTTTGTCATTAAAGCAACTTTCCTATGAAAAATTACTGACTGAGTTTAATAAATATTTTAAATGCTACTGAGCCTGTCCAATGCCTTTTGTCTCTGACATTATTAAAGCCATCAATTTCTCTTTAACATTGTCCCAAAGCAGTCTTTCTATATTCATGAGATTCACATTGCCTCTTGTCAATATTACAGAGCTCTCTGATCACATTATTGCGGTCTCCATGAACGAAAGACTGTAACAAATGTTGAAGGGAAAGTATAAAATTAAGATCGGTATATATATATATATGGCTGTAATCTTTTGTGAAATTTGTCTGTTAGGTCTTCCTATACTATGCTATGTGGAGAAATCACTCACTTTCTAAGCTGTTTTGATGGCAATAGTTTAATCTCATTTTAATTAACTTAGATTTGATCTGATCATTCTTAAAGTTGCAGACACATTCACATCCAGTCTCCAGAGTTCAGTTCCTGTCATAGGCGACCCTCCTCAGTGAGTGACTAGTACCTGCAAGTATGAGATAAAATAAACTCTTTCTTTCCCAAGTTGTTTTTGGTCAGTGCATTATCACATCAATAGAAACTAAAACAAGTCTCTTCTTGGTAACCTGCTGTCCTTCCTCTGAGGATACAAGGCATGGGATAACCATTGAGATGTAACAAGAATAAATTAATAAAAAAAATTAAAAAAAAAAAGAGAGAAACTAAAACAGGACACTGTAAAAAATTTAATTAATTAATCAAGAAATAAATTAATCTTTCAATATTATATTAAAAGGCATGTCAAGATGTATATAATTTTGGAAAGTTTTACTCATCCTTTTCTACAGCTGGTGCTCTTACTAAGTGTATAATTCACTTTCCTTGGCTCTGTGGTACACACCTGACAGAAACTTAATGGAAGAAGGCTTATTTGTATTCATGTTTAACAGATTTGCACTGTGCTGTTGAGGGAAAGCCATGTGCTCAGTTTTATCAATCCTGCAGTCTCTTGGTGAGGGAAAACCACAGTGACAAGAGCATGTGGTAGTTTCTCCTTTTCCTTTTATGGTTTGGTCTGGGACAGTACAATGCACAATCAGCGTGAGTCTTCCCTGGATGGCCATCAATGTCCTCACAGAGTATCATGAATGTCATGGGCACTGTTTAATCCAGTGACTAAATGTTATTAAATGTTATTGTGTGGCCTTTAAAACATTAATGCATATTTTCCACATTCTTTCACTGCTTCATAGAGTTGTATTTTAATTCTTTATGTATTACAAAACTCTGCAGGCACTGGGATGTAGGTCAAGCTTATAGTGCTGGACTAAAAGTACGTGCAGCCAGGGCTCATTTGTTGTACCACAAACCAATGTGCATGCACACACACACACACACACACACACACACACACACACACACACACACACACACTGCCACCATCACCACCACCACCAAATACTCATATTAGAGGGCCAAAAAAATCCTGTTACTTTTATATTAATGAGGACACAGGGTAAAGACCAGTATGTATCCTGCTTCTTCTGTACTAAAGGCCCCTGGACTTATTGTCAACTACAATCAGGGTTTTCCAATCAAAAGTACCATTCAACATGGGAAATGATAATCCTAAGCATTCCACATCCCAGTTTCTTCAATTATAAAGTCACTATAATAATCACAATTAACTCATAGCATTCTTAAATATAAATCATGTTTATAGAGTAGTTTTGTCAGTGATGTTTAGAATCATAAACACTGTTTTTCTAAGTTTTTTATTTTATGAATTTATTGTTGTGCTTTGTTAATTTCCTCTCTCCACTTCAGCTTTTGCAATAACTAATTATAACATATATTATGCTTTAATGTTTGATTCTATCAATATATAAAACACATATACACATGCTCATCTAGAAGGTGAGCTTTGAAAATTCCACAGCTCATATAAACAAATCAACAATGTTAAAATATGTAATTCTACTAGAAGATTGCCTAATAACATGAAGCCAGTTTGCTCAAAAAGATATACAATTGTAACGAATTTTATGGTAATACCTGGTGTTAGTCACCAGTCATTAAATGCAGAATTTCATGTCACTAAGATATTGCCACAATGTATTGGAATGTCTAAAAATAGTGGCCAGGCCGAATGCTGTCAAGATTGTAAATCAACCTAATAATTCACACATTGCTAGTGTGAATACAAAGTGTTAACACTATTCTTTGTTTCGTATGAAAACAAAATAGAAAGTAAAATACAAAGCTAGTGTATTATTCACCAGTCAAGCTTAAGCATTTATCTCAGAAAATGTACTTCATGTTCACACAAAATCTGATCATTGATGTGTTGACGTTTGTCTGTACTAGGATTCAACTGGAACCAGCCTAGTTGTCTTTCTAAAGGTGAATGGTTAGACAAACTTGTCCATACATACCAGGAAGTACAGTCATACAATAGTAGCATGAACGATATGGGGAAACCACCTACTTTCTGATTGGATTTGCTTGCTACTATTAATATGGCTCAGAACCCACCATTGTAAAGCTCAAACACCCCAGTCCTTGCTTACTACTAAATGGACAGATTAACATCAAACTGCTTTCTAGATAGTTATCTCTGTGCTTGTAGATCATTCTACCTTTCCGATCTTTTCAGAGAAACTTCTTAGTGCAGTACATGGTGGTTAGTGCAGAACCTTTCAAGTGGTCAATGTGCATAGAAAAAAGCATCAAGAGGTTGCTCAGCCACATGGGACATCTATCTCACACTACCTCCCCAAAGCTCAGGAGCCACCATGGAAAGGGTGGAAAAATTAGAAAACCAAAGCAAAACAGTCTTCTAGATATAAGACCACAGCATTCATGAACGCATAGCAGCTCATGCACCAGACTTGCCTAAGAAAGGGCAAGCTCCGATGCAGGCAGAGTCAACGGCCAAACCCTGCCTAGACAGGGTAAACAGTTCGTGCCTCACAAATATGTCTGTCAGATGTATTGGGCCAGAAGGCTGAAGAAGATGCTCCAACATAATAGAATGTGTTGGGTGACTCTTCAGGTAGAAAACAGTCTCTGTGATCCTCTCATTTGGGAAGCTACTAACCTGCACTCCCAGCATACTCAGGTAATCAAGTTTATTCCTTCTCAAGTCTCTGATGGAATTGAAGACCTGGTAGCTTAGTTTTATAATGAAGCTTAGTTGTTTAGGGGTTAAGATGCTTTTAGGTCTAGATACATGTTTTAAGTTGATAATGACAAGATGTGATGGAGATTGATTTACATTCAGAATTTTAGACGCACCAAGATAGGAAAGAGTTTTCTTCAAGGCTGTCAAATACAAATAGCCAAAACATTAAGAATGTAACATTTATGTAATTCCTGATTGTGTCATGGTTCATCGTGCTACAGGTAGTTTATTGTATATATGTGTAATAATATAAATGTATATGCAAAAAATGAAAAAAGTTTAATTTTAAAAAAGCACAGAGAACATTTTAGCATAGAGATGAAAGGAGTGCATGATCCTAATGATAGCTTCTAAGAAAGCAAACATCAGCTTTCTTTAAGGATGTGGCCCCTGGTAGTTCAATCATGCTCAGAGGATGGCCCCATCATCCATGATTACAGGGATATGACAAACTAGAACAGGTTAGCCATTGAAAAAAAGGCATGGAGTTGAAAGAATAGAAAAGTTTGGGTGTAGATCTTGAAGGAATTAGTGGGAGTAGTAGAAGGGAAATATGATCAGAATAATTGTGTAAAATTAACCATTAATACAATAGTATATTTAAAAATCCTTTACTCCCCTAAAATTATCGATATCTCTCCAACAATATGACCTGAACATATATTGTTCTTGCCATATATTAGCATAGTAAATTTGAAAATGTTAAAAACATGATTTAGAAAATTACTTTAAATCAATTTGAAAGATCCAACATAATTTACAAGTTTTCTAGTCCACTACAAATTATTAAGCTAAAATTATTTGGCTTCCAGATTTTAAAATACTTTTACATATACATTTATATTATTACACACACACACACACACACACACACACACACACAAAATAAACTACGTACAGCTAGAAGAACCATAAAACAATCAGGTATTATATGAATGTTACATTCTTAGTGTTTTGGCTACTTGTATTTTGCAGCCTTGAAGAAAATGAAACATACAAAGATGTCATAGTAGAATGTTTAAAATAATTACTCTGTTCAAAAATACTACAGATATGTTAAAATAATCTGAATAAAAATGAAACTACGAGTCATTCCTCATTATGCTTGTATTCATTGCTTATTTTTTAACAGAAAACAAATATTAAATTAATTTATATGCTAACGTGAGGGGGCACCCAGATAAATTAATTTATATGCATAATGATTATATCTTATTAAAATTAATATTATTAAAATTAATCATAAATATTTCAATTACATTTAAATGCTAATTAATATGTATTATCATAAGTATGGTCATTCTTAGGCATACATACACATAAATCATTGATACTTCTACACATGTGTACATACATATGTAAATACATATATGACTATATACAAGCAAATTGTTTTTAGCACAGTTCTCATATTTTGGCCTGATCTAATAATAATTTACAATGATAATAATAACAACAAAGAATATGTAGCTTTAGAAGCCTAGTCCTATAAATTTCAAAGTATGAATTATCCTTATGCAAGACAAAACTGCAATTTTCAGTATTATCAATAGATGGCAGACCGTTTTACAACATGTTTTACTAAAAATAAATTTACTCAAACATATCAATGACAAAAATATAACTTATGTGAATATGTGATATAATATAGTTGATGTACATAATTTGTTTTCCTAAAAATGTTACTGTCAGTAATGAGTTTACTCTTTTTTTCACTTACCTCTACATTTTTATTCTATATATTTTATTCACTTTCAAAAACAGCACCTATAATATTCACTACAATATAAAGTAGTTTATTAAACATTTCATCATTCTCAATATTCAATTGTTTTGAAACCATTTTTTGTCCCTGTATTTAGGCATTTGATTGTGGAGATTTTATAGGACAGATAACCATTTGAAATTTCAGTAGTATCGCTGTCATAGAACCTTGAACATTTATTATTTTATTTTATTTGATACAGATCTCAATGTATCCCAGATGTCCTATAACTCTTTTTTTGAGCAGGAAGCTTTCAAAGTACTGATCTTTCTGTGTCATCTTCTTGAGATTAAGGATAATGGCTGTTTTATTGTTAAATAACTAGTGACCTTCAATGAAATACTGAACTGTTCAACAGTATTTAATAGCACAATTAATAAATGATCTATTCAGAGTGGTGGAATTATGCTGACATCCACAAATGTCATACATGGTAAGCATCTTTTATTCAAAAACTTGAGAGCACATATTTTTAGATTGGTTCATAGGTTTTAAATAATTTGTTTATACATAATGAGATAGCTTGGACTTCTCACCCAACTATAAATATAAAACTTACATTATATTTGCTGTTACTCATTATGTTTTCTCACAGTAACTTCATATAATATTTTGGTGTGTTTCACTTTCTTATATGACTCATCACCTTATATTAGTTGTGAAATTTTCTGTGTTTAGCACATGAGCAATGAAAACTTTGCAGAAGCTGCCTGGCACTTGGGATTTCAGGGTTGTGTGTTAATGATAGAAAAAGCCCAGTCTCTGCTTTCTATTGTTAATCACACAGTGAATGCCAGACATACTGAAATTCATTTTGAAACATATTCTCACATCATTATTGGAGATTTGTTAGAGGTGCTCAACAGACGAATCCCATTTTCCTTCTAGAAAGCTATCTTAAACTACTGTGTATGCACTGGTAATGTGTCAGAATAAAAAAAAAATTTAATGAGCTTCATATATCCTTTTTGTCATCTGTCCCTAATATAAAACCATCAGAGGCTCACATTCATACTGACTTTCACTGTTGTTTTGGAATTTCATGCCTGTAAGCATCATCATATTCATCATAATAGCCAGAAAAACAGACACTTTTTTTTTTTTAACTGGGTCAATATAAAGTCTTTGATTGGCACCAAAATATTCAAGGTTAATTTGTCTAAATAGCTCAACTAAAGCTGGGTACAGCGGTGCACACCTGAAATCCCAGAACTCTGGGAGGAAGAGAGGTGGCGGATCATTGTGCGTTTGAGGCCAACTTGGTCTACAAAGTGAGTCCAGGAAAGCCAAGGCTACACAGAGAAAACCTGTCTCTAAAAATCAAAACCAAACCAACCAGCCAAACCAACAAAAACTCAACTAAACTGAAGCTCATTTAGGCCATTTGCACTTGATATGATCTCAATAAACACTACAATCAATTCACATAAAATTTTCAAAAGCAATAAAAATTCCGCATGTCTGAAATTTCTATCTATTATATTATTATTTATCTTTCTGTGTTGCAATCTTATTTATTAATAAAAAATTAAGGAAACCAGGGATATATTACTGGCACATTTTGAGACTGTATTTTTTTTAAATTTCACATTGCTTTATGAATTTGTTTGTCCTGCCAAGCTTCAAAAGCTTCTTGAGGAGTACATGTACACTTGTGCCAACAAAACAAATAGCATGACTATTTGGAATGTACAATTTATGTTTTACCAAAAACATTTTTTATTATTCTATACATTAATAATAATTAAATTCCTGAGGGGGATTACGTCCCCCTATATATTCTCAAAGGGTATCAAGTCTCTTCTTGGCTACTTGCTGTCCTTCCTCTGAGTGCCACCAGGTCTCCCCCTCCAGGGGACATGGTCAAATGTGAGGCACCAGAGTACGTGAGAAAGTCTTATCACACTCTCCACTCAACTGTGGAGAATATTCTGACCATAGGCTAGATCTGGGAAGGGGTTTAAAGTTTACCTCCTGGAAGGGGTGGGCAATGGTCTCAGAATCATGCCTTGCCATCTATGGTTGCCTGGGACTTTTAGGCTTGTGGAATGGGATGATGACAATGGCTTCGCTGGAAAATGAGCAACAGGAGATGAGCAGTGGGTTTCCTGTGTCACAGAAGTAATAAAAGATAAAAGAGAACTGTGTCCTGGGAGCATGGAGGTCCACATTTACTGTTTCTCTTAACCCTACCATCTGCCCAGAGGTGACCAGCAACAGTTAAATGTAAGCTTCTGACTCAGCCCCTGGCTATGTAAACTAAGCTACTTACTTACCTCTGTGTGCCTGTTTCCTAACTGTAAAATAGGCCTAATAAATCTTAACCCAGATGATCATGAAAAAATAAAAAATAAAAAATAAAAAAAATAAAGTTTACCTCCTGTATTGTCCTTGGCTGGTGCCTTAGTTTGAGCGAGACCCCTGGGCCCAAATCTGCCTATCATATTGTTCTACTTGTAGATTTCTCGGACCCTCTGGATCCTTTTATTTTGCTGTTCTCCCATGCGTCTCTCATTTAGAGTCCCAATAGGATGCCTTCCCCTCTGTCCCAGTTTCTAATCCCCCTCAGGGAACAGTCATAGGGGAGGGGAATAATGGGAAAATGGGGGGGGGGAATGGGAGGATACAAGGGATGGGATAAACATTGAGATGTAACAAGAATAAATTAATAAAAAAATAATAATAATAATTAAATTAATAATATAAAAATTTTTTGTCCACTTAAATGCACAAAGTCATGCTAAAATGTTATGAAATGTGGACATCATTCAAATCAATAGCAAGTCAGCAAGTATATTAAAAATTGAGGATATTAGTATAATTTTCAAATTAAATATTAATTGACAATTATGTGAAGTAAAAGATATTACTATGCATTGCAGAGTTTATTGACATGTCAGAGAAGAAAATAAAATATATTTGGATCTCATGGATATGGTGTGCCATCAGCCAGAGGATGAGACCATTTAATCCAGTTACTGTGCACTGATCATTTTAAGCATTTGGGTGTCTTAAGTCAAAATTCTGGACATGTTACTGCATCTTAGAAGAACTCACTAGAAAAGGTGATAAAAGACCATGGAAATGGATTTAATAAAAAGTATTAAAGGAAGATGAAAATGTCAATCTGATGAACTCATAAAAGCCTATGTGTATGCCTTAAAATGTACTCCATTGTCCCAGAGTGCCAGACGGAAGTATGTCAATGGTTGAGTAACTACTACAGGTCTATTTTTCTATAAAGTTAATCTCTATACCCATCTACTGGATGTCAATTAATAATGATATATATACAAGAGAATAAAGTCAAGTTTACTGATATATAGTTCAATATTCTAATCATATAAGAGTTAATTACAAGCTATAGATTGTAACAACTCCATTAATTTTGTTATTTGCATCTTTGTTGGTTTTGTTTTTTGAGAAAGGATTTCTCTGTGTAACCTTGGCTGTCCTGGACTCACTCTGTAGACCAGGCTGGCCTCCTGCTCACAGAGATCTGCCTGCCTTTGCCTCCCTGAGCGCTAGGATTACAGGTATGCACTACTGCGCCTGGCTAATGCCATCAATTATACAAAGCTATAGTTTTGAAACTTAAAGACGTCAATGTAACTATTTTGACTTCAACTACAATTCAAATACTATACAGAAGAAACAACCACAAATTTGATTCAGTAGATGAAAAAAATAATCTGAGATCTCTCCACCAATAACAGCAAAGCACACCCAGAAAATGAGGTAGTTACATTCCTACTTTAAATAAAGTGAAATATATTTTTAGATCATAGGTATTAACAAGTGCACATGCAAATTGTAAAGGGTGCTTAAATTCTAATTAAGCTATCTTGAGAATGTCCTCGTGTTAAATCTTTAAGCTCAACTCAGCATCATTACCACATTAACCTCCTTTTGACTCTTCTTGTTACACAAGCATCATTACATTAATTAGTCTTTATGCTTCTCTCAGAGTGTTGGCCACCTCATGATTATTCTGGAGTTTTCTCATTACTTCTAAACTCAGCATCTATCTACCTATGAAATCTTCCTGTGGAGTGTGGCATACTATCCTAGTAAATTATATCGTGCCAGCTTAAACATACCTCTAATTATAATCAGATTATAGTCTTATGAACAAATGTGATACCAAAATATCTAATCAAGACTTGGTGCCTTCATTTGCGCCTGTTAAAAATAATTCTGTTTTAAAGGGGGAGCGAAACAAGTATAAGTATAAGTTAATCACAGGTGAGAAAAAGGTCTATGAATGAGTTGCCTGCCTGAGAGATTTGCTTTTAATAATAAGACTATGTCCTCCTTTCTGTCTTATGTGGAATACTATCTTTATCCTTTCTAAAGTCTTAAGGGCAGGAGAGAAGAAGGACTCTCAGCCTGTTATGGAAATATTGGCCACAGTCAGCTCATGCTATTAGATCTGCTTTTCTGTCCTGACAAATGGCATTGGTGCAGCTGGAATAGCCACTGTGTGATAAAATCTGTGGTGATCAAAGATGCTGATGAGTCTCTGAGCAGTGTTATTCATAATGCAGCTAACATTTGTCATTGCTATGACTTATTACTGTATTTTACTCTTATTAAATTATAAACAGGGAAAAGAGAGAGTGTTCTACTATTTGTGACATCAACACACAGTGTATGAAATTTTGAAAAAGTGGTTAGTATTTTTTCATTAATTTAAAAAGGTATACTTTCTTTGGGTGGATATAGTACAGACTTGGTATAACTGACATGAGCATCATTATTAGAGCTGTGTTGCCACATTGCAGTGGGATGCCACTATACAGTAAAGCAGCTTGAAAGAGCATCCTATGTAATGTACCGTTGGAAGTCTTTTTAGTATTGCCTACCTAAAGCTGCTGCTACTCCTCACTCATCACTGTGCTATCCTTTGTGTTTTGTATCTCTAATGGAAATTAGGTTTTTTTTTTTAAAAAAAAAAGGGAAATAAAAAAATACAAAAATCTCACCCATCTATAGATATATTCTCAACAAAACACAAAACTGAATGCTATCTTAAAATAATGTAATTGTTTCAGCCTTATTGAAAATTACAATCCTCAATGTATCTGTCCAATTCAAAACTGAATGATAAAAGCCTGTACAGAAGGTGACCTGTTTCCTAAGATCTGCATCTTTTATACAGCTCTGCCTACAGGAGCGAAGATATTCTCAGATGATCAGTGGCCCAGTGGTATCAAATCTAATTAGCCCATATTTAAGAAGGCCTAAAGCTACCTGCTGAGGCTGCACAATACAGAAATTAACACTGGCACAGTAAAAAAAATATCAGTAGCAGGAAGTGTACCATTACTGAATCTCTCTTAAAATTCTGAGGTTTTTCTTGTTTTACCTTACAACACATGCTTGTTGTGCCAAGAGTATATTATCCCTAACCCAAAGAAAACATGCCTTTTTAAATTAATGAGAAAATAATAACCAAAAATCATGGCTACCAGAAAAAAAAAACAAAAAAAAAAACAAAAAACAAAAAAAAACCTCAGACCCAAGACAATCTTCCCAAAACAGAATTTTTTGAAGAAATATAAGAAAGTTATCATCTTTCATGGGTTGCTGGGACAAATAATGTGCACAATATTTAAAGTATTAAACATACTTCAGCTTAAAGAGTTTGATTAAGAGCTACAAGTTATATGGAAGAGAAGAGGCATGGATGTATAGGGACATGAGTGTCAGAAGCTCCAGAAGGAGACTACCAATGATGGTGGATCTGGACCCAGGGGGCCTGCACAAATTGATGCACCAACCCAGGACATGGCAAGCAGAGAGCCTAGACCCCCTGTACAGATATAGTCAATGGACAGCTTATTCTCTACGTGGGGAAAGGAAGGTGGAAAAGGGGGACTGCCTCTGACAGGAACTCTGGTGCCAGTGGTTTGATTACTGTCCCTTGGCTGAGAGGCCCTTGGTAACACAGAGGAAGGGGATCCAGGCTATCCAGTTGAGACCTGATAGGGTATGGTCAGATGGTCGGGGGTGGGGGTGGGGGAAGAGGACCCCACCTGTCAGAGGTTATGGGAAGAGAGTAGTGTAGTAGAGGGTGGGAGACTGGGAACAGGAAGATAAGAGTGAAGGTATTACAATCAAGATGTATTGTAAATAAATTATAATAATTATATACATATAAAGAACAATTTTTTTCTATTTTGAGTAATTAAATTATGCCTACATTTACAAATCAAAAAAGAAGAAATAACTTCATTAAAACATTAAAAACTTGAAGCCTAAATCAGCAGTGAAAATTTGTTGTTTCATTGTCTCCAAGAATACCTAAGAACCTAAGAATAAAGTTTAAGATATCAAATATCAAAGAATGAAGACAAAAAGAAAGAATAAAATGCATAGTAGCCTCTGGATTATAAAGAGAACATCTTCAAGTAATAAACCAACCAGATATAAGTGGAAAGTTAAAATTCTGAAACTGTCTTGCCAAGTACATACATTTACACACTGGGTATTATTAAGTAAGATGTCATTGATTTTTGACAAAGTGTTTTAGTTTTTTAGTTGATATAAGCATGTAAAAGGTCCTATTATCTGACAAGTCAGAAGAACTGGAAATCCCAAGGGTCAGGTGAAAAAGAACTTTGAAATTATCTATAACCAGGTATGAAGGTAAGCTATTTATTTATATCAGCATATGTATATGTTTAGGAAATATTGACTCCTAAATATAAGTAAGGCATTACTCTAGGTACCTAAGTGTAACAAGACAAGAAGAGAGAGGGAGAGAAAAAAAGAGAAGCATAAAGAAATAAACAAAGAGAGGATGCGTTTCTATTGATAGTAGAATATAAATCATCTTAAATTATATTTAATGTTTCCTTTTTAAATTAAATAAATATGCTATTATTGATATGAGTAGTGATGGACAAAGGGACCAGTTAGAACTTAAACTTTTAAAAAATTTAGCTCAGCCTTTTACGCTCTCTTTCTTTCTTTCTTTTTTTTTTTTTTTTTTTTTTGCATTTTTTAATTAATTTATTCTTGTTACATCTCAATGTTTATCCCATCCCTTGTATCCTCCCATTCCTCCCCCCCCCATTTTCCCATTATTCCCCTCCCCTATGACTGTTCCTGAGGGGGATTACCTCCCCCTGTATATTCTCATAGGGTATCAAGTCTCTTCTTGGCTACCAGCTGTCCTTCCTCTGAGTGCCACCAGGTCTCCCCCTCCAGGGGACATGGTCAAATGTGAGGCACCAGAGTACGTGAGAAAGTCATATCACACTCTCCACTCAACTGTGGAGAATATTCTGACCATTGGCTAGATCTGGGAAGGGGTTTAAAGTTTACCTCCTGTATTGTCCTTGGCTGGTGCCTTAGTTTGAGCGGGACCCCTGGGTCCAAATCTGCCTATCATATTATTCAACTTGTAGATTTCTAGGACCCTCTGTATCCTTTTATTTTGCTATTCTCCCATGCGTCTCTCATTTAGAGTCCCAATAGGATGCCCTCCCCTCTGTCCCAGTTTCCTGGTAAGTGAAGGCTTTCGTGGGACATGGCCCTTGGGCTAGTATGCAGATATGAGTGAGTATATACCATTTGATTCTTTCTGCTTCTGGGTTAACTCACTCATTATGATCATTTCTAGCTCAAATTTGTGGATAAATACGCTCTCTTTCTTACTCTTACTTTTACTTTCTTGTTCTGTCTGTCTGTCTGTCTGTCTGTCTCTCTCTCTCTCTCTCTCTCTCTCTCTCTCTGTCTGTGTGTGTGTGTGTGTGTGTGTGTGTGTGTGTGTGTATGTCCGTGTATGTGTCTTCCCTTGGAGTGCCCCTCCCCATTTCATGCTCTCCCACACTTCCACAAATAAACTTCTCCATATCAAAAAAAAAAAAATTAGTAGAATGTGTTTTTTTTTTTTTCAAAAATAGTAACATAGGAAGCAAAAAGTGTTTAAAATTGCCTGTATGTTAGCTGTGCAATAGGCAAGAAGGCAGCAGTGCCTGGATAATGGGAAGTGGTTGAGATTAACCATAGGGAATGAAGAAGGCAGTTAAGTGGTATGCAATTTTAAATTGTGTAGGCTAAGCGTCAATGAGAGAGTTACATCTAATTTTTTAAGAAAGAGTTTGGAGTTGAACCTCCTAGTGATCTGGCAAAGTATCTGTTAGGACAAATGAATGGCTAAATGAAGACATATTGTGATTTTTTTTCATGGAGAAAGGCATTGGCATCAAAAGCAGCTGGACAGGGCCTTACTTCCAGGGAGAAGGATGGTTAGCTAGAAGGGAAACTATTCCATTACATGTGGTCACAGTTTTGTAGTGTGTCTCACACACTGATTTCCAATCTGACAATGCACAAAAACAAAAATGGGCATGTTATTACAAAGGAAGGAAAGGCAGTAAAGGTGCTTGCCTCAAGCCTGATGGTCTGAGTTATGTCACCTGGACCCACATGATAGGAGAGCAGCAATTTCCACAGATTGTTCTCTCACTTCCGTAAATGGATGCACATGCAAGCACACACATACTAAATAAATAAGTGTGAGCAAACTCTTGCTTTAATGGTTTTGCTATTTCAAATATCTGTACTAAAATTTACAGAAAATTGAATGAAAAAAATATTAAATGAACAGTGTATAAATTCTTCTGAAATTTCTGAAGGTATTCCAAAGTGACAGTGATTTCATGGATTGTATTAAGTTCTCCTCTATACCTAAGGGCACATGACTAGAAAAATCTATGGAAGTGAAACTCTAAGGTTAAGGACAGCCAAGATAAAATACACACACAAAGATAATCTGGGGACGAACATAATGGATTCTGCCCAGGCATAGGTTACACAGTATTCTGATGGAAGAAAAGCCCCTGGGTGGGAGCAGTTAAATCACCAAGGACAAGGTGAAAATATTTGTTTGAACTGTGAGTGCTTTTGGCAGACAGATATAATATTTTCCTACCTCTGACTGTGACAGTTCCCATAGGACAACAGAGAGAGACACATACAAGTCCAAGGCTCTCTGAGAAGCATCAATAAAAGGGAATAAGACAAATTTCTTACAAACTTCCTTTCCAAAGGGGGGAAGAAAAAGAAGGTACAGATTAAAAAGATGGCTAACTTGCTGGGAAAGACTAATCTCTCCTGAGAGAAAGAATGGAAGAAATAAAAGAAACTGAGCAGTAGAAGCAGAGGAAGGACATAACAAAATAAGAAACACAGTAAACACACCCTAAGGTCTTGAACATTTATAACTCAAGAGAAGATTACATCAAGAGCTGTCAGTGGGAAGCATGCTTACAATCATCCCAGGAGAAATAGTCTTCAGGAACATTAAACGCAGTTTTGAATTCAAAATCAGCCAAAGTATGTGTGCCAGCTGAGTTCATATGGGACTATACTGTGATTGCCGTGCACCCAACTTCACAAACATATGGAATTGTTTGTAGTATTAGATACAAAACTGCCTGCTCCCGGGAGACAACTAGAGGAGATGAAAAGAATACAAATAGAAAAGGAAGATGTCAAAGTACCTTTGTTTGCACATGATAAGTATGCAAACAAGATACAATGTGATATATGATATCATACCTAAGTGATCATAAAAAACACCGCCAAGCAACCCTTACAGCTGGTAAGCACTTTGAGCAAAGCAACTGGACAGAAACACCACTAGATTTCCCATAAACAAATGTCGAAAGCCCTAAGAAAGAAATGAGAAAACAACACTTTTTGAAATAGCTTCAAATAATATAAAATACCATAGGGGTTACTCTAATAAAGCAAATGAAAAATTTGTATGATTAAAAAGACACTGAAGAAAGAAAATGAAGAGAAAATCAGAAAATGTTACCATCTTCCATGCTCATTGACTGGTAGAATTAATATAGTAAATGTGGCCATTCTACCAAAAGCAATCTACAGATTCAATGCAATACCCTCAAAATTCCAACACAATTCTTCACATATCTTGAAAAGACAATATTCAGTTTCATATGGAAACTTGGAAAAATAGGAAGGCAAAACCAATCCTGAATTACAAAATAACCACTCAAGGTATCACTCTCCTCAATTACCAGTTGTACTACAGAGCTAAAGTAATAAAAACTGCAAAGTACTTGCAAAAGACACATTCATTAATGGAATTGAACTGAAGAGCCAGACATAAATCCACACCCTCAAGGGCATCTGATTTTGAATAAAGAGACCAGAAATACACACAGGATGAAAGGTAGCATCTTCAACAAATAGCATTGGTCAATCTGCATTGATGCATATAAAAGAACCCAAGTAGATCCATACTATCACCTTGCACAAATATCAACTCCAAATGGATCAAAGACATCAAGATAAAGCAAAATACACTGAATCTGTTGGAAGAGAATATGTGAATAGTCTTGAACTCATTGGACCAGGAAAAGATTCGCTGAACAGAATGCCAAGCACAGACCCTACAATCAACAATTAATAAATAGAACCTTCTAAAACTGAAAAGCCAAGGAAACTATGATCAGACAAAACAGCAGGCCCCAGAATGGGAAAGGTTTTTTCCAACTACACATCACATAGAGGAATAATATTTAAAAATATAAAGAACTCAAGAAACAAATAAACATATTTTAATAGGTACAGATCTAAACATGTAATTCTCAAAAGTGGGAACTGGAATGGCTGAAAAGCACTTAAATAATGTTTAACATTCTTAGCCATTAAGGAAATAAAATCAAAACTACTTTGAGATTTTATCTTACACTGGTCAGGATGTCTAAATCCATAGAACAAATTACAGTTCATGCTGACAAGGATGTGGAGTAAGAGGGATACTCATATATTGCTTGTGAGACTGCAAAAAAAAAAGTACAGCTACTATGGCAATCATTATGGAAGTCTCTCAACTCTTGGGCATATGCTTAAAGGATGGGACATTCTACCAAAGAGACACATGCTCACACCTCTCCTATCCCACAGATCTGTTGTTACCTCTCCATTTCTCTTCAGCAAGATGCAGCCTTCCAAGAGACAGCAACCAAATGTGACAAAACAAGATACACCAAGACAAAAAACAAATCTCTACTAATGTAGGCCATTACAATTAGGCCTTTAATGCAACTTCCAAAATTTTTGTTTGTTTGCTTGCTTGTTTGCTTTGTTGTTTGTTTGTTTTATCATTCCAAATGACAGAAAATGATATAGCAGAGAACTGTAACAAATATAAAAAATAACTGTTATTAGTTACTAGGAAGCTAGGAGCCCTAAAATAAGAAGAAACTAATTAGGCAGTAAGCTTCTAGCATGGAGTGTTTCAATTGACAATAATGCAGGGGAGGAAGAGTAGGTTTCAAGCTAAAGATAAGTTCTTCAAATTCAAGAGAAGTAATAGAAGTTGTAATTTGAAAAAAATAATATAAAGGAAATTAGGCATTCTCTCTCTCTTGCTTGCTCACTCACTCACAAAGAAAGACCTACACTCATGCACATACACATGCATGCATGCACACACACATGCATGTACACACACACACACACACACACACACACAATGCTATTGAACTCAATATAAGAACCATTGGAGCCTTGGTACAATGCATAGGGTAAAATGCATACAGCAAGGTTAAACTATGTCTATACACTAGAAACGAACTGGCAGCTATGTAAAGACAAATTTACAATCTATAAGAACCTTCCTGGGATATGTAACGCATGAGTGAAATAAATAGAATGAAAAGCCACAATGGAGAAAAAGAAAAACAACCCTTTGAAAATCAACCTGGATGTTTCTTATAAAATTGGGAGCAGTTTCTAAGTTATTTTAGTGTTTTATATGCTCCCCAGAATTACTTTGAATTGGTTGCCAGCATAAAGAGTTTTTGGTGATGCAATGGTGAGACTTGTAACAAGCAAGAAGCTACCTGGGGTAGCTTTTCCTTCCCTTAGTAGCCTGGTGTTTTGATTACAGTGAGATGTTACAGATTATCTGAAACCCCTTCATTATAACTAGGGCCTCCCTCCTTCCACCTTGATTACTTACTAGTCTGAAAAAGCTATTGGAAGTGGGCATTTTATATGACATGTATAGCTTTAAAATGTTAAAGATGAACAAAAAGAAAAAAGATGAAAAGGTTTATGTGGGTCTGGAAGGTATGGCTGTGGAAAAATATTGAAGTGGTTTTGACACTATTGTTATTACCCTTAAATTTTATAAAATAAAGTTTATAAGATAAAAATTTAAAACTGAAAAAAAAATCGGGAACAGTTATATCTCAAGACCCAGCTATACCACTCTTGGGCATATGCCAAAAATATGCTCCACCATACTACAAGGATATCTCCTCAACTATGTTCACAGAAACTTTATGTGTATTAGCCAGAAACTAGAAGCAACCCGGATGTCCCTCAAGTAATGGATAAACTGTGGTACATTTACACAATGGAATGCTACTCTTCAATTAAAAACAAAGAAATCATGAAAATTGCAGGCAACTAGGTAGAGCTAGAAAACATTATCCTGAGTGAGAACTCAGACCCAGAAAGACACACATGTCATGTACTCACTTGTAAGTGGATACTAGCCAAATAGTTCTGGATAAAAATGCTATACTCCATAGAGCCAAAGAAACTAAGTAACAAAAAGGGCCCAAGGGAGCATGCTTGAATCTCCCTCAGAATTGGCAGCTGAGTGGAAGAAGGTGTGGGACAGGGAACATGGGTGGAGCTCAGGTGACGGTAGAGCTGAGGTGGGAGGTGAGAGGGCTAAGAAAGATGAGCAAAACTGATGGCTTTGGGGGGCAATCTCTGGGACAATCTGGAGACCAGCTTGTAATGATACATCATAGAAATGCTTTAATCACATCCTAGCCTTATGGCTGAGGTCCTCTATTACAGAAAGAAAGCAAAATTGGGATATTACTAAGTAGTTATACTTTAATCTTTTGGACTGTTCTTATAGTTTACAAAGGAAGACAATTTTAATTTTAGATATTAATTACTTAGCTTAATTTCTTGAGCATTTTAACCTTTTAAGTTTTAATTCTGAAGGTTACATAATAATCATGAATTTTGGTTATAACATTTTTAGAATCGTTATCTTCTTGTTGATGATCTTCAACATTATCTGACCCTGGTTGATGAAGACATGTTGAATATGGAGAAATAGAATGTTACAGATAAAGAAGAAAGATTATCCTGATTGTAATCTTCAGTCCCTTTAAAAAGCCATTCACCATCAGTCATGTGTCTGATCTATCATCGTCAGTATGATTAGGTAAAATTCTTTGATGTATCTTGACATCTAGGTGACCCTTAGTCTCCGACTAGCACAAAGCTAAAAATGTCATCGAATCTGATCCACTCATACTGTCTCTTTTCCAGATGTCCTCACCAATAAATTGATTTGTAAATGTATTGGTTTGTTCACTTCTTTTTGTTGTATGACTATAAAAGCCCTGAGATCACTTACACAACGGACCTTCCTATTTATGTCAAATATAACCCATGGTTTCTGGCTGTAATCCTTTCCTTGCCTATGAATAAACTATAACTTATTACATTTGGAGCAAGATATGTGTTTTGCTTGCACATATTGGTATTTGATGATTACAATATGTATGCGTCATGGTGTAAAATCTAATTATAGATTACTTAAAGTGTTTAAGGCATTGTAACTGGGCATAATGTACCATAGGGAGCAATGTGCAATATCTAATACCAGGTCTGTTATTAATACACTGTTCCATCATGTTTCAAAACCTTCCAGAAATATTCAATCATTAGCAATTTTCAGGAGGAGCAAAAAAAAAAAAAAAAAAAAAAAAAAAGGTGAAAATAAATATCAGAGAAAGGACTTCCCAGAGTCTGAATATGTCCAAAACAAAAGCAAAGAAATAAATTAATCTCCAATAGTTTATTGTGGAGGAAACAAGACAGCAGCAAACAGGTTTATTAATAATAGACACCAAACAGCAATGTAGATTCACAAGCATTGTTATGATGGCCAAAAATAACTCAGCCCTATTGTTCTCTTGCTGAAAGGCCATGTTGAATGAATTTCAGTACAATTGCTCTGCGGGCAATGAAAATTGTGCTTCCTTCTCACTGATGAGTCAACCAGGGGGAACCACTGTCCCATGACAAGCATGTTGCCTCTACTTTGGGAACAGCTGATATGCATTTAGACAATGGTACTGACACAGACTCCTGCAGCAAGCAGTGGCTGCTGGTGGCTGTCTTCCATCACTGTACTGCCTGTTTTGGACAAGGAGCCAGTCATGCACAATGTCTTTCCCAGAGGCTTTGAAGGAAAAAAAAAAAAAAAAAAAAAAAAAACCAGACTGAACTTGGTTGACAGCACCCAGTGTCTGGTAGACATTTTCTTACTTCATCATAAGCTTAAATATTCAAGTTCCATTTTCCTGGGAGTAAAATATTCTCAAACTAGATTACTAAACATAAGAGGAATATTTCTTAAGAAGAGTATAGCTTTTCACCAAGCCTCTCATTGCCTCTCCTTTATAAGCTCACTATATGGTAAAGACAATGAAAGAGGCAGTTGTCTTGTGTGCTCCTGCGTTCTGCACCTCAGAGTGGGCAGAAATATTTTATTCTCTCAATTTTGGCCACTTGTAGAAATCTTAGTAGGGCAAGGTTTACCTTTACGTATATTTTTTATTTATTATAATTTATTCATATATTACATCTGGGTTGTTATCCCGTTGCTCTTATCTTCCCCTCCCCACTCTCCCTCCCTCCACTGCCCTATTCCCCTACCCTAGACTTCTGAAAGAAGGGGTCCTCCCATCCCACTGTCTGGCCCCAGCAGCCCATAAGGTCTTATCAGGAAACCCTGTGTCCCCTTCCTCTGAGTGCCCCCTTGGAATGCCTTCCTTCCAAGGGGCAGGGCTCTAGTACAGGGTTTACTCTTCAGCCAGAGTCTCCTTGCTGCTAGGGGTACAGAGGGAAGTTTAGTTCTGCAGTGAAAGACACAAATGTGTCATGGCTCTTATTTCAATCACTTCTTCCAGATTCCTTTGTCAATAGTGATGAATAGATTATTATCTCCTTTTGCTTGGATTTTCTTGTAGATTGCTTTTTTATTTTGATATAGAAAAAACTATCAATTTTAAATATAAACATTTTACTAAACCAACAATTTTTATTCAGGAGTTTTTGACACCAAAAAGAAAACGAATCTGTTCAATGTTATATGTTAGGTCTTAAATTTGAAAGGCAGAGCAGCAACAACGTACCTGTGAGTCTGTTGTGAATATCGACAAGCATTTTGCCCATAGGGTAGCATAAACTCTGATGGCTTTTAAATATTTCAAACATTCTACATTGTAACCTTAAGATCTAGGGGCAGTTTGCTTTATGTAAAAGGAAAAAGAAAAGCATGAAATGAATCCCACTGTCAAGTCAAAATCCTTTGATAGAAACATAATGCTTTTCAAACAGGGACACAAAAACATGCTTATATTTCAACGACCTAATTCTCCATTTCGGAAACGAAGCATGGTTGTTTGTAGACGTTTATTCTGTCTCAACCTGGAGATATTTAAATTAACTTTGCATTTCAAAACACCCGTATATTCCAATAGCTGTGGTAGTTTTCAGGGATTGTCATAGCAGTAGGTGGTACATTTGATTTCTATTATTAATTGACAGATTCTTGGCTGTAGTATTTTAAATTCCACATGATAATTTGATTTTGCATTAAAATGATAGAAAAATTTAAAGTATATATAGGGATTTATTGAACCCATAAATACATTAGCTGATTGTACTCCACTAAATATTCTTGGTGCTTTGCCTGTCTCTCTCCTTATGGCCCACTATACATTTTAATTGTCCTATAGCTGTTAAATGACACTAATTTTTCTATGTGTATTTATGCAAAAACACATGTATATTTTATGATACTATGTTAAATGCAAAACACAATAAAAACAAATAAAATAAAATGATTAAAATGCATACATACTATAGTAAATTAATTTATGGTTACTTTGTATTTTTAATGAATACCACCTGGTTTATATTTTATTACCAACAGACATTATTTAATGACCACTATAAATAGCACTCTGATGTTCCTAATGCCTTTGGGGTAATGATGGCTTGCTATCTAACCAATTTTTTTTCATTGAAAATTTGTTGGTAGAAAAGCTAAAGATCACACAGCATAATCTTTTTCAATTTAAATATATTCAAAGGAAATTATTTCAGTGCTTTTATTAAAGCTCTTTTAAGTATTTCTTAAGGCTGGGAGCTATTTCCCTTTCTTCTAACTTACACTTTTCAGTACAAAAGTGAAAACAATTTCTATGGCCATTTGAAAAATATGAGCTGTCAGTGATGGTAGACACCCTGGAATTTCTAAGAAGGAATACCTTGTCTAAGCCACAAAGATGTCCCCCTTTTCACATGCAAGCAAAGTTTATCTTTATCTTCTATGATCTCTCCTAATTTTTATTCTTGGGATGGGAGCTAAAATTCTCACTGCTCTACTTTCATTTCATTTTCTATTCTGGCTTCCTCAAATATAATTCTTAAAATGTGTTTATTGTTGAAGTTTGTGGTACATGACGGCTGAATTTGATTAATCAGTGTTACTTTTATACTTTTTCAGCTAGGGCTAGAATGAGCAAATTGAATTTAAACTATTAATTTGAGCTGCTGCATTTCTTAAGAAACCTATTCTGGCTAGTGTTTTTGTCAATTTGACACAAGCTAGAGTCATTTGGGAAAAAGAGACTTCAATTGAGAAAATGTTCCTATCAGTTTGGTCTGCAGACAAGCCTGTAGGGACATTTTTTGATTAACATTTGATATGAAAAAGCCCTGCCCATTGAGGGTGGTACCCACCCAAGAAAGGGTAGTCCTGAATTATTTTTTTTAAAAAAAAACAATAAAAAACAAACAAAAAATGAATAAAAAACAGGCCAAGCAAGCCATGCAAAGCATCCAGTAAACAATATTCCTCCACGGTCACTGCTTCAGGTTCCGCCTCCAGCTTTCTGCCTGAGTTCTACTACTGACTTCCCTTAGTGACTTACTATTACCTCAAAGTAGAAGGTGAAAAAAAATATCCTTTTGTGCTTGACTTGCTTTGGCTTCAGCTGTCTTTATCCAGCAATAGAATTCCTAAATAGCACAAAAAAACCTTAGTGGGCCCTATGCCATTTCTTCTATACTTTAAACAATTTATTATTAGCAGAGTTTTCCAGATGCTTTGAGAAAACTTCTGAGGCTTGAATGGCAAACCTTTCTCCCCAGTCCTTCTTTCTGTTAACATGTGCCTAAAGTGAAAACTCCAGTTAAGTTCATCACTCATCACATTTCATATAGCTGTGTTTCCATCCTTACATTCCACGTGGCTCATGCCTTTGCCTTCCTTATAAATTTGATTGATTTGCTTTTGTTTGTCTCCTATATATTTACATAACACATGTGATGTTTGTTAAATCTAAATGTCTTTGCTCTTTGGTTTCTAGTCAAGGAGAACAAAAGGAAAGTACTGGAACAAGAACCACCTGAAGAACACTTGAGGCTTGTATTAGTCATTCTAAGGACATGCTACTGTTCCCATCACTTCTTCAGCTCAGCAAAATAATTATTTCCTGCTTTTTAAATCACTTCACAGTCACAAACTTCCTGTAAGCTCTTATTACTCTTCATTTCACTGAACAACTACAAAGCTCTTCTTGAACTGCTGGATTGAGCATCCTCTCCCTACATGCTTGCCTTTTTGCTGACTGTGTCACACAAGAGTGTACCACCCAAAGATCCATCTTCAAATATATTTTTAGCATATAATATCTTCAGGTTAAGTGATTTATTATTCATTCTCTTAACAATTGTCAGCTTTCATTCTTCTGGATTATCCACATCAATGTAATAGATTATATCTTTATCTTAACATCAGATTCCCTCCCTTGATCCTAGGATCTCTCCAGACAGACAAAACTGTGTCATTTGCTACTGACCATCAGTGCTTACATTAAAGGAGTTTCATAATTGCAAAATATAAAGATATTTCTAAGCCTTATAATCCCTATGTACCAATTAACTCAATACTTATGCCCAACAGGATACAAAAGTAGGAGGAGAGATGATAGAGTGATTAAAGCATTCACCTTAAAACCACAATTTTAAACATGGCTAAAAGACTATGTGCAGGCAGCTGTAGCCTCACAGATATAACCTCAGTGCTTGAAGGGAGGACAGAGGAAGACGAACCTGCAGATCTCCCTGGCTAGCCTTGCCTATACAATAAGTAGGCTTCTAACTTAGTAATGTGACTATGTCTCAAAATAAATGATGGTATACATAAATACACAACCAAGCAATTGAATAGTTTCATGACAATATATGAAGATAGAGCAGTAAATAAAGTATTTTCTGTCCAAGCCCCCCCAAAAAAGGAAAGAAAGAAAATAATGTTCTAAAATCTCTAACATATAACAGATTTCAGTATTTCACCATAACTATCAAATAAAATATAGAGATGGGAAATATATCTATACATATAGATATTGATGTAGATATATGAAATTTAAGTACCATATATCTATCAAACCTGCTCTACAGAAGGTGCTAGAAGGAAAGTTTAAATCCGAAGCTGTTAGCCACACTAAAAAAAAATCAAGGAATACATAATCCCAGAGAAGTAAATTAAAAAGAAAGAAAATCATGCACAATAATAACAGAAATCAACAAATACTGCTTGTTGATAACTATTGATGTTAATGGCCTCAATTCTACCAGGACAAAGACATTTGCTAATAGATTATATTAGAGAGCAAGGTTGAGCCAGGTGGTGGTAGCACATGCCTTTACCCAGCAGTTGGGAGGCAGAGGCAGGAGGATCTCTGTTAGTTTGAGGCCATCCTGGTCTACAGAGAGAGTTTCAAGACAGTCAACGTTGTTATACAGAGAAACCCTATCTCAAAAAACAAACAAACAAACAAACAAAAAAAATAGAAAGAAAGAAAGAAAAGAAAAAAAAGAAAGCAAGGTCTGTCATGTTGCTGCATTCAAGAAATACACTTTCCTATGAAGGATTGACATCATCTCAGGTTAAAAGGATGGAAAGTTATTGGAAGAAAATGGACCCTAGAAAGAATCAGGTATAGCCATCATATTACTGGGCAAAATTGTCTTCAAACTAAAACTACTCAGACGAGATAGAGAACAACAATATGTACATATAAAAGAAAAAATCCAAGAATATATTTCAATTTTAAATATGTATGCACAAAGCACAAGTACCCAAGTTCATATAAGAAACACTACTGCTGCTCAAATCATATATTTGCTCTTGCACATTGATTATGTGTGACTTCGATACTCCACTCTCAATAAATACAGCTTCTTCAGACAAAGACAAAGTAAGGAAATTCTAGATTTAAATTATATCTTTATCAAATGGACCTATGAGATATTTACCAAAAAAAAATTTCACCTAAACTAAAAGAATATGGTTTCTTCTCAGCAGCTCATGGGACATCCTGCAAAATTGACCACATAGTTGGAGAATGAGTATATCTCAATAGATACAAGACTACAGAAAACAAACAAACAAAGAAAAACCTGGATCCTCTCTGACAACAATGTATTAAAGCTTGATTTCAACAAAAATAGACACAACAATAAGTATATAAATTCATGGAAAGCTAACAATTTATTTTGAATGAAAAGTAGGTCAAGATAAAAATTAAGGAAGGTAGTTCTAAAAAGTAAGTTCATAGGACTGAATACCTAAAAACACACACACAAACACACATACACAGAGAGAGAGAGAGGGACAGAGAGAGAGAGAGAGAGAGAGAGAGAGAGAGAGAGAGAACTTGGGGAGATTTCATATAAGCAACTTTACAGAATACCTGAAAACTGTAGAAGAAAAAGAAAAAATAGTACCCAAAATGAGTAGACACCAGGAAATAATAAAAATTAAAATACAAAGAATCACTTAGAAGAATTGGCTCTTGAAGTAAATCAATGAGAATAATAAACTTTTAGCCAAATTAACTAAAAGACAGAAAAAAAGATCAAAAATAAGAAAATTAGAGATGAAAAAAGAACCATCATAACAAACACTAAGAAAGTACAAATAATCAGAATGACTTACTTCAAAAATCTGTTCTCTGCTAAATTAGAATTTTTAAAATTTTTTTATTAATTTATTCTTGTTACATCTCAATGTTTATCCCATCCCTTGTATCCTCCCATTCTTCCCTCCCTCCTATTTCCCCCTTATTCCCCTCCCCTATGACTGTTCCTGAGGGGGATTACCTTCCCCTGTATATGCTCATAGGGTATCAAGTCTCTTCTTGACAACCTGCTGACCTTCCTCTGAGTGACACCAGGTCTCCCCCTCCAGGGGACATGGTCAAATGTGAGGCACCAGAGTACGTGAGAAAGTCATATCCCACTCTCCACTCAAGTGTGGAGACTGTTCTGACCATTGGCTAGATCTGGGTAGGGGTTTAAAGTTTACCCCCTGTATTGTCTTTGGCTGGTGCCTTAGTTTGAGTGGGACCCCTGGACCTAAATCTGCCTATCATAATGTTCTATTTGTAGGTTTCTAGGACCCTTTGGTTCCTTCTACTTTGCTATTCTCCCATTAGAAATTTTAAAAGAAATTGGTAACGTTCTTGAACTATGCAATCTACCAAAGTTAAATCAAGATCAAGTAAGCATCATAAACAGACCCATAATGCCTACTAAAATAGATATAGTAATTAAATAGTTCCAAATCTAAAAAATAAAACAAGCAAGCAAACAAAAAATCCTGGGCAAGATGGTTTCAAGTACACAATTCTCCCAGAACATCAAAGAAGAATTTATTCCAATAGTACACAAATGTCTCTGTAAAATAGAAACTTAAGGAACAATGCCTAATTCATTTTACAAGACAATAAATACCCTGATATTTAAATACACAAGGATACTTAATTATAACAAAAATTGAGAATCAGAGATTAGTCTCCTTTATGAACATAAATGCAAATATTCTCAAAAGTATTTGTAAACAAAATCCAAGAATATGTCAAAAATCTTTTGACCATGATCATGTAGGTTTTATCCTACAGATGAAGAGATTTTTCAACATAGCAGGCTGGAGAAGAGAGAGCATGGAATGGTACTGGTCAAACTTTTGGCTCTACATATAAAAATGCAAATATAGCCATGATTATTGCTCTGCTGAACCTCAACGCCAAGTGAATCAAGGACTTCACGATACAGCAGGCCAGATACTCTCTATCTGATATGAAAGAAACCAACATAGTCTTGAAACCTATGATGTAGGAAAATAAATTTCTAAATGGGATGTTAAAATCACACGTGTTAAAAGCAACAATTAATAACAGAACCTCATGCCAAAGGACAGAATAATTTTGAAAAAGTGGCAGAATAAAGAATGCTAAAATATCTTTACCAATTACAAATTCATTTTTGATGGGATAGGGAGCTTGTAGAGGCACTATGGAAAAAAGTGAGGCACTTATTCAGAAGTGTTACAGATAGATCTACCTCAAAATGTAGTGATAGCTCTTTTGAGCACATACCAAAAGGACTTTGCATGTGGCTACATATGCACTTGCCCATTCAGGTTCATAGTGCTTCTATCCTTAATAGCCTGCCAGAAATTATCAACAGCCTACATGTTCATCCTTGGATGAATGGATAAAGAAAAATGTGGTACACTTATACAATGAAAGATTTCTCAGGAGATTAATCAATCAATCATCAAATTTGAAGGAAAAATGGATGGAAA
The DNA here is from genome assembly GCF_903995435.1 of Acomys russatus. Taxonomy (NCBI): domain Eukaryota; kingdom Metazoa; phylum Chordata; class Mammalia; order Rodentia; family Muridae; genus Acomys; species Acomys russatus. Next base: position 50,507,296 of record NC_067151.1, on the reverse strand, counting down.
TGAAAAAAAAAAGAAAAGAAAAGAAAAGAAAATCATTCTAAGTAAAGTTACCCAGACGCAAAAGACAAATAGAAATTATACTTGATTATCACTGGATTTTTGCTATTAAGTCTTTGATAAACAGGCTACAATCCAGAAAACCACAGAGGTTTGCTATAGAATAAAGGACTAATTTGAAGGGAAGGATTTCTCTAAGAAAGGAAAATAGGATATATTGTTGCAGAGAAATGGTAAAGACTGCAACAGGAGTGTTAAACAGGGATGGAGAGGCAATGCAGGGAGAGACAACTAGCACCAATGGACATTTGGTGGGTCATGTGGAACCCTCTGACTATTGCAAGTTCTTAATATATATATAGAAAATAAAACTAAATGTAGTCACCAAATAATGGAGAAGATAATGACCTAAATTGACTTCTTTTGCCACCAAGTGAAACTTCCACTACCAGAAATTGGTTATTTCTATTTTCAGTGTTGGCCATTGAGACCATATAGAAACAATTACAAAAGATACTGGTTTCTTTCCGCAAACTGCTAATGCTACCATATTACATAAGAGAGCACTTACACAGTTTATTTAAGATGGAGAAGTTGACATGGTGCCTAACTAGAGCTTTCACCTCTACTAACTAAGATTTATGTAACTGGAAGGTACTCTGCACTCTAATAGAGGAGATAGGTAACCAACAACCCTACACTTAACAAAGGTGACATGCCTGCATCATCAGCTGGTTCAATAGTAACACAAACAATGTGGGAGTCGCTAATCACTATCTGATTGAATTTAAGAATCCAGTCCATGAGGTGGAATATAGGAGGCTACAAATACTATGATTCTACTAATAGCAGTCAAATGGCTCCTAGTGACATTCTGTTCATAGATTGCTCAGCCATCATCAGAAGCTTTCCTGATGGCAATAAATTCAGGCACTCACAACTGGGACCATGAGCATAAAGTGTGAAACTTTGAAACCGTCAGTTCTAAGTGTGATATCACCATCAAATCTGTCCCCTCAATTTGATTCCATTGATCAATCACCCTATTTCTATGCCAGTACCATGCTATTTTTATTGCTGTTGCTCTATAATACAGCTTGAGATCTGGGATGGATATTCTACTGGAAGATCTTTTACTGTAGGGGATTGTTTTTAGCAATTCTGGGTGGGCTTTTTGTTGGTTGGTTTGTTTTTCCATGTGAAGTTGAGAATTAATCTCTCAAGGTCTGTAAGGAATTGTAAAGGTATTTTGATAGGGATTGTACTGAATATGTTGATTGTTTTCAGTAAGATGGGCATTTTTGCAATGCTGATCCTCCCAATCCATGAGCATGGGAAATCTTTCCATCTTCTGATATCTTCTTCAATTTCTTTCCTTAGAGACTTGAAGTTTTTATGCAAGTTACATGATCCTCAATTGAAAAATGGATAAAGAAAATGTGACACACTTACACAGTGGAAATACTACTCAACTATTAAAAACAAGGAAAACTTGAAATTTGAAGACAGGTGTATGAAATTAGAAATGATCATCCTGAGTGAGGTAACCCAGACACAGAAAGACATGCATGGTATATAATCACTTATAAGTGGATATTAGCCCAACATAGATGTCTTTTGAGAGACTCCACCCATCAGGGGATTGGGACAGATGATGAGACTCAACTCACTGCTGGACACCAGGAGACAGTGGTATGGGAAAATGTTGGGGATAACGAAGGACCCAGAGGGTTCAGGAGACACACAAGGAGACCATTGAGGCTGGCAGATCTGGACCCCCAGGCAGGGCTGCATAAACTGTTGTACCAACCAAGGAAAATTAATGCAGTAAACATACATACTCCCTGTTCAGATATAGCCAATGGACAGCTCATTCTCTGTGGTTATATGGAGAGCAGGAACTGCCTCTGACATGAACTCTGGTGTCCCCGATTTGATCACATCCCCTTAGTGGGGAAGCCCAGTGGGCCCACAGAGGTAGGGGCAACAGGTTATCTGGATGAGACCTGCTAGGCTGTGGTCATGTGGTGAGGGAAGAGGTCCCCTTTTGTCAAAGGTCTAGAGGAGGGGAATAGGGTAGAAGAGAGAGAGAGAGACAGTGGGAATGGGAAGATACAAGGGAGGGGATAACCATCGGGATATAATGTGAATAAATTGTAATGTAACATTTAAATAATTCCTGATTGTTTCTTGTTCTTCTTGTTGTAGGTAATTTACTGTATATATGTGTAATAATATAAATGTATATCTGAAAAGTCTTTAAAATTTAATAAAAAAGAAGAAAAATATAAATTTAAATTTAAAGAAATCCCTTCTCTGAGTTCTCAGAGAGCAATGTTGGGAAAAGAGCAGAAATAGTGTAAGAGCCAGAGTTAATGGCTAACACAAAGAAAACTGAGTTTTACAGATATTGTATAACTTATATAAAAATGAACTCACAGAGACTGTAGGAGCACACAGAGGCCCTTCACAGTTTCACTATAGAAAAAGTCCCTAGATTGATATGAGGAATTGAAAACATCTTCCATACCTAACCAAGAGACTATCACAAATTGACCACCACTTGCAAAGGAAAAACAAGTGTTCTCCACTTATTTTTCACAATAAAGGGTAGGCAGTGTTCCCAGTAGTTGATGGCCAATGGGAAACAAGGTCAATGGTGTTTTGGTGGATTTTTTTTGTCTCCTATTTCTTCATTTTTAGCATGTTTTATCTTACTGTATTGTTTGTTAATTTTACATTATGTTCTCTTTTATTTTGTGGTCCTATGTTAGTTTGATTTTGTTTTGCATTTGTGGGTAAATGTGTGTATGCATGTGTTTTGAGTGTGTGTATCTGTCTACGTATTTGTACATGTTTGTGTGTGTATGTATGTGTGTCAATGGATATCTGTGTATGGGTGCTTCTTGTTCTTTTTGATGTTTTGTTTTTTCTTTTAAATTCTGAACTTTTCCCTTTATTTTCCTGTATGTTTTCTAACTATGTATATAGAAAAATAGATGTGGTTTGGATGGATAAAGATGGATTAGGAGATTGGGAGGACCGGACAGTAGTTAACAGATGCTAAGCCATGGTCAGAATATATTTTATATATTTTAAGTATAAATAAAAATGCAGTAACTCACAACTCAGCTTCTACCCCTGGAGTCCTGTGGGCATGCATAAGAGACATGTGAGACCTCTACACCACAGGCATCTGCTTACTGATTTCACCTGGAGAAGGCCAGCAGTGGTGAGCTACACCCTGCCCGTTATGCACTCTATCTTCCAGAGTAAAGCTCAACCTGTATTCCCAAAGGCCTACAGCCATCCAGAGATCCTGGGTAAGACCACTTTGCCCACAATTCCCATCCTACCATGTCCTCCCAGCAAACCTAGAAGTGGTGAGACCTGCCTCATTTCCTCTGCATCGTATTCTCAGCCAACAGCTTAGTCTCTATCTCTGGAATCCTGCTGGGTTCCCTTGGACTAGTCCAGTAGTGGCGAGCTACACCCTGCCTGCCTTGTGGTTTACCTCCCAGTCACAGCCCTACCTGCATTTCCAGAGGCCTGTGGCCATCAGGGTCCACCAGAGGTAAACTACACATTCTCTGCAGTTCTCTGTTTCTGGCCCACAACTCAGCCTGATTAACCTGAAGCCTTTCAATACCTAAGACAGACAGATGGCTAAAGGCCAGCATAAAAACACAAATGACAAGAGCCAGGGCAATATGTCACCACAAAACCCAGATATCAAACTACAGTAAGCCTTAAAGAAATACAGAAAAATACAATAAAACAGGTATAGGCCTTTAAAAAGGAAATGAATAAATCCACTAAAGAAACACAAGAAAACACAACTAAAAAGGTGTAGTAAGTAAATAAAATTGTGCAAGACCTGAAAATGGAAGTAGAAGCAATAATGAAAACACAAACTCATGAAATCCTGGAGACAGAAAACTTAGGGAAAAGATCAGTAAGAACAGATGTAAAAATAACCATCAGAACTCAAGATGGAAGAGAGAATCTCAGGATTAGAAGACACTATAGAAGAAATTAACTTATCAGTCCAAGAAAATGTTAAATCTAAAATATTCGTAAGATAAAATGTCCAGGAAATCTGTGATATTATGAAAACACCAAACATGAGAATAATAGGAAAAGAAGACAATAAAGAGTCCCAGCTACAAGGCCATAAAATATATTCAACAAAATTATAGAAGAAAAAAATCTTTAACCTGAAGAAATAATGCTTATAACCATACAAGAAACTTACAGAATTCCTATTAGATTGGACAAGAAGAGGAAATCCTCCCACAACATAATCATCAAAACACTAAATCTGCAGAAATAGGAAAGAATATTAAAACCTGCAAAGGGAAAAGGCAAAGTAAATTACAATGGTAGACCTATCTTAATTACATTTGAGTTCTCAAGAGAGAACTACAGATGCCAATCTAGAATACTGTATCCAGCAAAATCTTAATCACCATAGATTAAAAAAACAATATATTATATTATAAGAAAAAAACCAAAGTTTAAATAATACCTGAACACAAATACTGCACATAAAATACTAGAAGAAAAACTGCAACATGAGGACGTTAACTACATCGAAGAAAACATAGGAAATAAATAGTCTCACATGAGCAAGAACAAAAGAAAATATGAACACAAAAACACCCACAGACTAACACAACTAACATCAAAATTACCAACCATTGATTGTTAATATCCCTCAACATCAATGGATCAGTTCCCCAACAAAAAGACATGGGCTAACAGAGCAGATGCAAAAATGTGATCCATAATTCTGATGCATATAAGAAACACACTTCAGCAACAAAGATAGACATTATCTCAGAGTAAAGGGCTGGGAAAGGTTATCCAAGCAAATGGAAACAAAAAACAAGCTGTAATAGAGATCCTAATAGCTAATAAAGTAAACTTCCATCCAAAATTAATCAAAAGAAATAGTGATCCTTCACTTTATACTCACCAATGGAAAAATTCACCAAGATGATGTTTCAACTCTGAACATATAAACCCCAAATGCAAGGGCGACAGCATTGGTAAAAGAAACATTACTAAAATTTAAATCACACATTGAGCCACACACATTAATAGTGGGAGACTTCAACACCTCTCTCTCACCAATGGACAGGCCATATAGAAAGAAACTAAACAGAGAAATAATGAAACTAATAAAGGTTATGAATCAAATGGACCTAGTATATATCTACAAAACATCCCATCCAAGCAGAAAAGAACATATCTTCTTCTCAACACCTCATGGATCCTACTCCAAAATTGACCACACAGACAGTCAAAAGCAAGCCACAGCTGATACAAATAAATTGAATTCAATACATCCAAAATTATAACACAAAGAAATCAGTGCTAAGACTGAAGTTCACAACACTAAGTGCCTTCATAAAAATATTGAAGAAATTTCATACTAGCAATTTTAAAGCACACCTGAAAGATCTAGAACAAAAAGAAACAAAAAACATCCTAAAGATGTAGATAGCAGTAAATAAAAAAACATAGGGGTGAAATCAATAACACAGAAACAATAAAAAGAATCAGAAAAACCAAGGACTGGCTCTTTGAGAAAATCAACAAGGTAGACAAATCTCTAGCCAAAATAACTAAAAGGCAGAAAGAACATATCCAAATTATTAAAATCAGAAATTAAAAAGTGGATGTAAAAACAGATACTGGGAAAATACAAAGAACGATTAAACCTTACTTCAAAAACTAGTACTCCATAAAATTTGAAAATCTAAGCAAAGTGGATGATTTTCTTCTACAGATACTACTTATCAATGTTCAATCAAGATCAGATAAACAATTTAAATAGATGTTATAAACATCAAAAACATCATTGACCATGATCAAGTAGGCATCATACAAGCAATTCCTCAATGTAATCCACCATATAAACAAACTTAACAAAAACAAAACAAAACCATGATCATCTCATTAAATGCTGAAAAAGCACTTGACAAAATTCATCACCCCTTATGTTAAAACTCTTAGAAATATCAGGGATATAACATCCATACATTAAAAAAAAAAACAATAAAGGCAATATACAGCAAGCCCATAGCCAACATGAAATTAAATAGAGAGGCATTTAAAGCAACTCCACAAAAATTAGTGAAAAAAAAAAAGCTGCCCACTTTCTCTGTATCTATTCAACATAGTGCTTAAAGTCCTAGGTAGAGCAATAAGACAACTAAAGGAGATCAAGGGGATACAAATTGGAAAAATAAGAAGTCAAAGCATCTCTATTCAGAGATAGGATACATAAGTGACCCCCCAAATTCTACCAGAGAACTCTTACAGATGATAAACACCTTCAGCAAAGTAGCTGGATACAAAGTTAACTAAAAAAACAACAAAAACAAAATTGGTAACCCTCCTTTATATGAGCAATAAATGGACTAAGAAAGAAATTAGGGAAACAACACCTTTCACAATAGCCACCAATATTGTAAAATATGTTGGGGTAACAAAGCCAAGGAAATGAAAGTCTTCTATGACAAGAACTTCAAGTGTTTGAAGAAAGAAATTGAAGAAGACATAAAAAATGGAACAATTTCCCATTCTTGTATATTGGTAGGATTAACATAGTAAAAATGACCATCTTACCAAAAGCTATCTACAGATTCAGTGCAATTTTCATCAAAATCCCAACACAATACTTTATAGACCTTAAAAGAACAATTTTTAACTTCATATGAAAAATAATAATTCCAGGATAGTAAAAACAATCTTGTACAATAAAACAACTTCTAGAGGTATAATCATCCCTGATTTCTAACTGTACTACAGACTAATAACAATAAAAACTACAAGACATTGACATTAAAACAGTCTGGTTAATCAATAGAATGGAATCAAAGACCCAGAAATAAATCTACTCATGTATGAACACCTGGTTTTGACAATAAAGCCAAATGTATAATGGAAAAAGAAAGCATCTTTTACAAATGATACTTGTCTAACTGGATGTCTGCAAGTAGTAGAATGCAAAGAGATCCACATTTATTACCCTGCACAAAACTCAAGTCCAAGTGAATCAAGACCTCAACATAAAACCAGATGCACTAAATCCAATAGAAGAGAAAATGGGAATAGCCTTGAATGCATTGTTACAGGAAACAACTTCCTAAATGGAACACCAACAGTTCAGGCACTAAGATCAACAATTTAAAATAAGACCTCATGAAACTGAACATTTCCTGTAAGGCAAAGGATACTGTCATTAGGAGAAAATGACAGAATACATAATGAGAAAAGGTCTTCATCATCCTTATATCTGTCAGAGGGCTAATATCCAAAATATATAAAGAACTAAAGAAGTTAAACATCATCAAACCTAAATGAATCAATTGAAAATGGGTTACAGAGCTAAACAGAGAATTTTAAACAGAGGAATATCTAATAGCTGAGTAGAACTTAAAGAAATGCTTGAGTCCTTAGTCATTAGAGAAATTCAAATTAAAACTGCTCTGAGATTCCATCTTACATCTCTCAGAATGGCTAAGATCAGAAACTCAAGCGACAGCACTTGCTGGCAAGGATATGGAGAAAGAGGAACACTCTTCCATTGCAGGTCGGAGTGCAAATTTGTACAACCACTGTGGATATCTATTTGGAGATTTCTGAGAAAATTGGTAATAGTGCTATCTCAAGACCCAGCCACACAACTCCTAAGCATATGCCCAAAAGAAGCGCCATCATACAGCAAAGACATCTGCTCAACTACATTCATAGCAGCTTTATTCTATGTTCATAGCAGCTTTATTTGTAATAGCGAGAATCTGGAAACAACTTCAACTGAAAACTGGATAAAGAAAATGTGGTACATTTATACAATGGAATACTAGTCAGCTATTAAAAACAAGGAAATGATGAAATTTTCAGGCAAAGGAATGGGACTAGAAAAGATCATTCTGAGCAAGGTAACCCAAACCTAGGAAGACACGCATGGCATATATTCACTTATAAGTGGGTATTAGCCATGAAGTACAAGATAAGCATGCTATAATGCACAGACCCAAAGAAGCCAAGGAGGGCCCAAGGGAACATTCTTGAAACTCAGCCAGAAGAGGAAATATTATAGACATTTGAAGTAGATGGAGGGAGAGAATTAGGTGAGAGAGATCAAAGGGGTGGGTCACAGGCACGGGGATCAGATGTAGGTAGAGCAAGGTGTGGCAGGAGGACAGGAAAGTGAATAGAAATCTGTGAGGGGGCATCTCTGGGACAGAGGTGGCACTTGCAAGTCTATGGGTGTGATCCTAGCTGAGACTCGTAGCTACAGGGGATATGAAGCCTGACATCATCATCCTCCTGTAGCTAGGTCGGACTTTCAATGGATGGAGGGGGACACCAACCTACCCATAAAACCTTCCATCTAATTTGTCTTGCCTACAAAAAGTATATGGATAAAGATGGGGAAGAGACTGCGGAACATCAAACCAATGACTGGCCCAAATTGAGACTACTCCAGGGAGGAAAGCCAAGACACTATTAATTATACTCAGCTATGGTTGCAAACAGGAACCTAGCATAAATGTCTACTGAGAGGTTTCATCGAACAAATGATGGAAACAGATGCAGAGATCCATGGCCAAATGATAGGCTAAGCTCAACAAGTTTTGTTGAAGACTTGAGGGTGGTATGGTGGGAGGATTAGAGGATCCAGAGAGGTCAAAGACATCACAAGAAGACCTACAGAGTAAACTAAGTGGGCCCATCGCATCTCACAGTGAGTTAACTATCAACCAAAGAGCATGTGTGGGCTGGACCTAAATCCAGTAGACGTATGTGACAGACTTGAAGCATGGTCATCATGTTCATCCCTTAAATGGCAGTAGAGGCAGTCTCTGACTCTGTAGCCTGCCTTTGGATCCCTTTCCCCTAGCTGGGATGCCTTGTCTAGCCTCAGATGGAAAGAATGTGTTCAGTCTTACTATGATTTTTGGTGCCCAGGGTGGGTTGTTATCCATGGGAGACACTCCTTCTCTGAAAATCATAGAAGAGAACGGGGGTAGGGGGTGTGAGGTAGGACTGGGAGGAGAGAAGGGAAGTGGCTGGGATCAGACTGTAAGATGATTATATAAATAAATAAATGGGGAAAAGTAGTAAGTATTTTGAAGTCTAAAATTAAATAAATGGCTTTTTGGCTCAGTGAAGACACAATGCTGATAGATAGATGACAGATAGATGATAGATAGATAGATAGATAGATAGATAGATAGATAGATAGATAGATAATACCAGAGAAATAGTTCAGTTAATCAAGCAATTTTTTTAATGTGATGAAATAACATGGCCAAAAAGAACTTACGGAACTAGGAGTTTATTTAGTGTGTGTGTTTGTATGTGTTTGTGTGTGTAGATGCTTGCGCCAATGTTCTAATGTCCCTAAGCCTTCCCCTAATTATGTACTTCATTTACCAAGTACAGATACACATACACACACACATAATTTACAAACATACACAAATTACATTGGTGATTCACACACACACACATTTACACATACACATATAAAAATTATTTTTAAATAGTTAAAATCTATGCTTAAGTACTCTGATCCAGTATTTAAATTGCCATGTTGCTTTTTCTTTATTCATGATGTAGTTTTGATTATATCAACTACAATCTATTCAGAACAGTTTTGATATTGGGAAGTCAAAGTGGTTTAAATGTAATAGGATAAAGGAAAGGCTGTTTTTGCTTCTAATTTGGTACTGATTGGAGATCTATATATTTAGGAATGGGGAAGCAATTAGAATTCCATAAAGCTGATAACTGTTCATGTTGAATTTCTTGTAATTAATTGCTAAGGTTAAGGTTGATGTTGGATGGGGCATCATGTATGAGGTCTCTTTTTTTCTTTTTCAACTTCATTCCATCTTTGAGAAAAACCTAACATCAGAGAACAAATAGAGAATAAAACAGGGAGCAAGAATGGTGACTGGGCATGAGTCCTACAACACAGAAACCCACAGATTGATACAGGCCCCTGAATTTCTCATCTGGAGCTCAGTGAGCAGGTGACTCTCAGAACCTGCTTCAGAAGGGGACAAGGAGCAGAAACTATTCAAGGGCAGCCATGTATAGTGATGCTCATGACCTCCCATGTGACACAAGCTCCCGACTGCACATTCTCCACATTGTCTGGGAATCCCAACCGCAATCTGAACTTCCAGAGTAACTAATGAATACTCAGGGTTGTATTTCTGATATTTTAAAATATTTGGCAGCAGATGGAATATGAACTAGGCTCATTAAAGGAGGATGGAGTGGCTGAAAGAAATAGGACTGAGACTGACAGTAAGTGATGTTGAGAGACAAAGCTAATTGCTAGCAATACAGTGAAGTAGAACATAGAAGTTCCTGATACTGGACTTGTCTATTAGCTTGATAAAAGGGAAATGAGGATGGGTTTAGCTGTGTCAGTTGCATCAGGCATAAAGTTTATAGACTGTAAGCATCCACAGAATGGACTCAACTGGAAAAGTGGCTAAGGCATTACAATTCATACAGCTGAGTAAGAATAAAATTTCAGATTGTCTTGCCTTCATGTCTAAAGTGCTGGTATTGTGAACTGGGTCCTAAGCATAAGGCTTCATGTTTGCTATACAAGAACTTTACCAACCGAGCTAAACCCATAGCCCCATTTTCCAGAATTTGAGAGTGTTTTCTAAGTTAAGTTTCTGGACATTGGCTTCCTCACAATACTGTCCATCTGTCTTCTTTCTCCACTTTAAATTTTAGATCCAAAGCTCAGATCTCAGTTCACCCAAAATTTATTCACATTCTTAAAGTATTCTCATCAGTCTCCAGCTAGCACGATTTGATTCAAATGTTAAATGAAGTACCTAAGTATAAAATGATGGATGTCAGTCTTCTTACTTGAATACTTGACTTTGGCAGCAATAATTATCCTGAATTAAAACATTAAAAGCTAATCTCATCCAGTGAAATTAATCTCTCTGCATGATCATTTTTTCTCACAGAAGTTATTCACCTACTCCTCCCCTCACACCTCTGAAACGTGTGTTTTCAATCTCTCTTGTACTTACATGTAATTTGTCAGGGACAGTTGCAGGACTTCTTTCAAGCATTCTCCAAATCTGACCCCTGCTGTATCACTGAGCAGCTGACACTACACTTTAGGGCACAAGCACTTATTTCCCAGTGACTACAATAAGATTTTTTAAATATTCATTTATTTGAATCAAATTAAAATATTATAGTCTGTACAACAAACACATTCATAGCTTTCCGGGATACATAGAAAGGATCGTTTATAAGTAGATATAAATCCACAAGACCCTAGTTCCCCTCCATATTCATAACCCGATGTTTCTTTTATGAATGCAGGCATACAGGCCAGTCACACTGTCTACCCCCTAAAAGCAGCCTCTGCTTGGTTATAGATCACAAAATAGATAATTATTACATAGGATAAAGTATGGAGCATATTATTAACAATGCATCATACATAACATTGTATGTCAACTCAGGTTCATTTGGTTCTGAATAAAGTGTTTTGATATGTTTATTTTGATTAATATTCCAACCATTGACATTTTGCTTTACATGATATTACTGTCCTTTAAAAAATGAGGCAAAGTCCAATGTTGCCCAGGGAAGTCTCAGTTTCTAGTTGAAGATGGACTTCAACTCCTATTCTTTCTCCCTCCACAACACAGGTATTGGAGTTACAACTGATACTACAACACAAAAATAAGTAAGAGTTTTCTATAGAAGAGTAGTCAAACAGCAGATATGATTTAAAATTCTAAATTGCTAATCTTATCAGAATCTAAAATTCATATTGCCATAATGATTGATATTATCAACTAAAACCAATAACTTAATTTCCTAGACTTTAAAATGTCACTTTTCAATGGTTTATAGTGACTAAATTGCTACTAATTTATAGTGTTAATTCATTTTCAGACTGAAAGATAAATGGTAGTACAGTAGCAGTATGTAAAAAAAAAATTAGATCCTTGCTAAAATTAAAGTACTGTCTAGTCAACTGTTATATCATCAACTGAGCAAAAAATCATGACAATAACCCCATGCTTCTTACCATTTACTTGGAAGATGTGTGTCTGATGGACATTTTCATAGCCATCTGCATAGCACGTATAATTTCCCATGTGAACTGTGGTAACCTTGGTGATATACAAGGACCCATCATCACCAAAGTCCTACAGAAAAGAAAGTAAATCACAGAGTTGGCTTCTTAAGAAGTCATTTATTTTCAGCAGTAAATTAAGTATATTAAACATTTTTAAATAATCTAAATTGTCAATGTAAACATAAGGATGCTGACCTACGTTAGTATTTACATAATACATAATTCCCTTAAATGTGATCTCTCCCTGATAAATATAACTTGTTATATTAATTTGAAATATAAAAATTAATGAAGCATGCTAGTATAATTTAATCTTATACTTTAGATTTTAGATGGATAAAGATGTACCAAAAATTTGTCTTACAACTAAAAATAAATTGCTAATTACATTTTTAGATATAATTATCCCCTGATTTCTATGCCATTTATACATATAAATACAAAGAAAAAACGACTATTAAGTTAGTATTCTCTCAGTGAAAGTACTTATAGCCATGTCCTGGAATAGAATATTTTGTTTTATTTCATTTTGTTTGGGGGACAATAATATTAAATTATATCCTCATTTTGCTAATCATGAACTCTATCATAATACTAAACCATCAGCCATGATTTGATTTTAAAGATGATAATCTACTGGTCATTTGAATAAATATACATGATATTTGATATTTGGGAGAACAAATACCATAGCCATTCCTGGGAAAACATATTAAAGACTCACTTCTGCTTATCAAAACTGAGTCCAAACATTAGCCTTAGAACTGCAGAGTACAAACCAGAAAACCTCTTTACAAATCAATGTGTGCAGTGGGGAAAATTGTCAAATCTGTTTTTCGTTTCTCTGGAAAAACTGCTTTTATTATTTTTTTAAGTTATAATAATTTTTTATTAATTTATTCATATTACATCTCAATGGCTATCCCCTCCCTTGTATCCTCCCATTCCTCCTTCCCTCCCATTTTCCCCTTACTCCCCTCCCCTATGACTGTGACTGAAGGGGACTTCCTCCCCCTGTATATGCTCATAGGGTATCAAACTGCTTTTATAATCTGCAGAGTCATTAAAGTCCAACTGCCTTGTCTCTGTGAGAATGCCTATTTGTGGGCATTTTGACCTCACTTCCTCTCACTGTCATACGTCCATGATAACTTTGAATCAGTAGTCTGAAATTGTGCCCCTTGTGAACTGCACCATCTTCACAGACTGGAGATGGGCGTGGCTTCAGGAGCTCCCATATGGAGCTGTCTCTGTGGGACTATTCTACAGTCATCAAAATCTTATGTTTTCATGACTAAGCTGCACTTAAACAGAACACAAGGCTCACTCTATGTAACAGTTCTATCCCATAGTTCTTTTGGAAAAATAGGTCACAGAACTTTTTAAAATGACATCTTCTTAAACATAGATTCTAGTTTGAGATCGCAGTACACTGAAGGGTGATTTTTAAAACCATACTGGAGAATGGGAGAGCCGTGCACCAATTAACAATTGATTTTTGACAAAGCACTCAGAAATACACACTAGATAAAAGAAACTATCTTCAACAAATTAAATTGGTCAAAATAGATGGGTACATGTTGAAGACTACAAATAGATCCATATGTATCACCTTGCACTAAACATAGCTCCAAATGGATCAATAACATCAACAGAAAAACAGATATGCTGAATCTAACAGAAAAAAAAGTAAGGATAGCCTTGACAAAACTGGCCCAGGAAAAATAATTTCTGAACAGAACACTAGTAGCACAAACATTAAGAACAACAATTAATAAATTGGACTATTTGACCCTTTATAGATCTCTCTCTCTTCCTTTAATTAAAGGGAAAGAAAAGCTTTGACTCTGGGTCTCCAAAAGCCTCTATATTCTGTCTATGTTAAGTTCTTTAAACCTAAAAGTATTTCTACAGAAGTAGGCCCTGAGCAGTGAGCAGAACCTTCACTACTTGGGTTGGCTCAAATGCTTTCTTTCTAATAATTTTCTGGTATACAAGTTTGCAAAAATACTTAATGTATTCAGCACATATTTTGAGACAGTATGGATCTGTAATGTATGCATGCATGTATCACAACAAATTAAACTCATATTCAGCCCTATTATTCAGTCAAAGCCCACTGACCCTCAGTACTCTCCTATCTTGGACAATACAGAACACTATTGTGTTACCTTTGTGTCCTACTGTACCCTAACATTCTACTCTATAAACCCCAAGAAATAAATTGAATTTCAGTTTCTTTTGTTAAATCCTTTACAAAATGCTAGCAGTACTATAGGCAACCAAAAAATTCATCATGAAATAAAAATTAAATGCTTTACTATAAACTTAGAAAATAAATAATAAAATGGACCTCACGAAACTCAAAAGCATCTGTATGGCAAAGAGCACCATAATTTGGATAAAGTGGCATGATACACAAAAAAAATTTACAATTATACACCCAATAGAGAGCAAATAGTTAAATATACAAAACTAAAAAGAAAACTAGAAATTAAGAAAACAAATAACCTCATAAATGATAGAGAACCAAGCTAAGCATAATTGTCACAAAAATGGCACATCAATGTATAAGAAACACTTGAATTTTTAAATATCTTAAATATTCAAGAACATGAAAATAAAAACTACTATCACATTTCATCTTACATATATCATAATGCTAAGATCAATATTAAAAAGTAACTGCCCATGAGGGAGAGGATATGGGGAAAGAAAAATACTCATCCATTCCTCATGGGGCTGCAAATTCATACACTGGCATTTCCTCAGCAATATGTGAATAGCTAGCTCTACCTGAAGATCTAGCTATATCACTCTTTGACATATGCCCCAAAAGTGTTTTCCATGCTACTAGAGAGACACTTGTTCATCTATGTTCTTTGATTCCCTATTCATAATAGTTAGACATTTTAAAAAAGCCTAGATGTTCATATAGAAAAAAAATCATTCTGCGTGGGTTAACTCATATAAAAAAAAACACAAATGCAGTATATATGGATGTTTTCTTTTTAATTCTTTGATAAACAGGCTACAACTCATTAACCACAGAGTTTTAGTATAAAGGACTAGTGTGAAGGGTAGGATCTCCCAATTGAGAAGAAATTGAATATATAGTTATGGAGAGATGGGAGACGGACTTGAATGAGGAGGTTAAACATGTAATGGAAGAGAAAGGGATATAAGGGAAAGAAAGGAGGGAGGGACAACTAATGCAAAGGACTACTTGAGGGATCAGATGGAAAGCTACTACTACAGAAGCGTACACACATACAAATACAAAATAAATCTAAGTGGAGTCACCAAATGATGGGGGGACAATACCATAATCACATCTTTTTGTCAACAAGTGAAACGTCAGGTGCCAGGAATGGGTCACATGTAAATATGTTCATGTCTAAGAAGCTTCATGGAAATACCCAAAAGAAATCCCTAAGCTACTGCAAACATTATTGGTTGTTCCCCACTACCTGATGGTAAGGCCCTATTATATAACTCTGAATATGAAAAAGTCAAGCTAGTGCTCAAACAGAGCTTTCACCCTTACTGACTAGTGTTTATTGTACTGGAAGGGACTTTGCATACTACCAGAGAAAAAAAGGTAATCACCAGACCAGGTACAATCCCTGTGATCTAAGTGGTCACCTTCTTGCCTGATACACCACTTCGATATTGACATAACGATTTGGGTGTAACCCACCACTATCTGATTGGAAATAACATCCAATCTATGTTATGGTGTCCATACCTGACACTGCTTGGGTAGCTTAAAAAACTGTGACTAGATAGACCATGGGCCTAGGAGAAACCCAAATAATATTGTCTTTCTAAAAGAACACAGCAATTAAATGACTCCCTGTAAAATCCTACTATAGCCATAAATCAGGGTCTCACTCAGCCACCATTAGAAAAGCTTCCTTTTTAATAGATTGGAACTAATATAAATAGCCACAATTTCACAATGGTCAGACACTGAAAGACTTTAGAACAGTTAGACTAAATGGAAGCCTTCATTAAATCCCTTCTCTCAAGGCTCAGAGAACTATGTACAAGGGGAAGCTCAAAAAGTAAAAGAGCTGAAAGGGATGGATGTCATTAAGGAAATTTCTAAACACAAGATTGATGAACTCACAGAGACTGTGGCAGAATGCACAAGGCCTGCACAGTCCCAAACCAGACTGAGTCTCAGCATGGAGAGAGGAAAGTAGGCCTACTCTTCCATCCATGACCAAGAAGCCATCTCTAATTGATAAATGTTAACAGACGAAAATTTAGTTCCCTTTAATGGAGTCTCATTGAGTATATAAACTACACTTAAGGGTAGGACAGTTATCAATCACAAATATAAGAAGCAAAACTTATTTTCATTCGTCCTTAATTAATTGGATATTATGTGCTATATACTGTGGTCAGTATTTCCCAAATATACATTTTAAACCTAGAGAACATATCTTATTAAAATCCTCATACTATAAGAATGTAACAGATATTAAGATGACATTATGTTCCCAAGTTCCATTTGGCTCCTAATTGGGGTTGTAAACCTGATATAGATTAAACATAATGCAAAATTTGATCCCAAGTCTTCACACCACACTGTCTTCCTTGTAAAGCATTAACTGAAGGGAGGAAGAACAATGACAATAGTTGAGACACAGATAATGAAAGTAGTAAAATACACAAAAATATAGAAATATGGGGTTGATAATGTAGTGTGTGCAGGAAAGTAAGGAACACTGAATATTGCCATGTGCATGAAAAGACAGTTACCACAGACTTCAGTAGTTGTATTTTATTTCTTCCTAGGTATAAGAGAATAAGGATCTCCTGAGTTTTCTGGAAACTAAGTTGTTACAAAAAAGTACAAACATAACTGTTAGTTTTCTCTCCTTGCTGGGTTAAGCGATTGTTGTCCCTCATGTAAGCTGTCACCATTGTGATCCGACAACGAGGTGCTCAGCAGAGTAAAATTGAAGCTACTGCCATGGCCCTGAATTCTCAAAACTATGGTAAAGTTAATAAGAACCTCCTTCTCTACAAATTGTCTCAATAGATAATTTTTATAGTGGCAGCTAATGAACTAAGGACTTCAAGTTCATTTTCAAGTTCATTTTTTTTTTCATTTTAATGTTAACTTTGGGACTTTCATGTTGTTCTTCAATTTTCAAATGTGCTGCTCAAGTTTTAATTTGTATGCAGTATCTCTGATGATGTTATGAATCCCAGTGTCATTCTGATATTTTTATGGCAGGGTCCAAAAATATATATGGTATATTGAAAACTTCATCTGTATTTGTATTATATACATTTCTGTTAAAAATAGCTTCACCCAATTACAGATTGAACCTGGGTCTGACAGCAACAAAACAATGTTTTAAACAGATAGAAGGCTCAGCATGTAACAGTGCTTGCCTGCTGATCTGGTAATATGAATTCCATCCCAAGAACCTGAATGTAAGTAAGTAGAAACCTGATTTTAAAAAACTGTCTTCTGGTCTTCATATACTTTCCCCCAATGACCCATATAACAACAACAATAGTAATAAATAGTAATCATAATAATAGTATGGGGAGAAATAAGAGATAAGGAAAATGTGAGGAAGGAGAGAAGATCACAGAAGAAAAGAGAAAAGAGGACGAGGGGAGAGTAAGAAGCAGAAAAGGAACTAATCAAGACCAGGATAAACACATTACACACTGGCAACAAAACTAGAGTATTTACATTTGTCCAAGATAAGGTATGAATATCTCAACATCATGTGATATAATATTATTCATACATCATTTTTTCAACTTCCTGAAATAACTGGTGTTGATATAGAGGAAGTCTCATGAATTATACATTGAAGAAGAACTTGGAGCTTGAGCCAAAAGGCCACACTAAAACTCACTGCTAACGGTCTTCCATTAGAAGTGTGGCTTCAAACATTAGAAATCCATGAGAGAAGAGGCAAAGGCTATCTTAAGGGAATAGTACTCAGGTACTTGGCTTTTACAGCATATAATAGGAGAGAAACAAGGTTTTATAAAAATGTAGTGAGAGACATTAGAGCTAAAATATTTGCAGAGTAAAAAGAGAAAACAAGTATTGATGATTCAAAATATTTCCTACATTGTGTGGCCAAAGTAAACATGTATATATATTTATACAGATAAATGCTACTCATTACAAAGAAGACAAGTCATAGACATTGGATCAGCAGCAAAAACCTGTGTTCTTCCACTGGACAACATAATTTAAATGATAAGGGAGGCCAAGAATGTATGTGGTGTTTATGATCATGCTTATGTGCACACATAGTAAACTCACTATAAGTTTATATGTGTTTCCTTAAAATCATTTCTGGAATTTTACTTCCCAATTCTGTCTGTACTCAAAAGCTTGATCTGGACAGGTGTTTCTTGTTGTATCGACTTTTACAACATGATCTGCCTCCCTTATTGGTTTCTGATATCTTTCCACCCTTATGAGGCTTTAGAACTATAGTTTTAGAGTTAATGAAATGTGATCAGGTATCCCGTATTATGTAGAAAATCTTTACTTACAGTGTCTTATTGTAATCTGTGTTCATCTATAACATAAAAACCCATTAGCTAAAAAAAAAAAAAAAAAAAAAAAAAAAAAATCACCTTTCTAAATTAGACCCCATCTAACTCAGTGACTGTCTATGCTTCCATTCTTTGTTTTCCTAAATGCCACCAAAATCTTATATCCACAAGCTTTTTCACTAAAAAACTGTACTCCCGCTCAAACTAAGGCACCAGCCAAGGACAATACAGGCGGTAAACTTTAAACCCCTACCCAGATCTAGCCAATGGTCAGAACAGTCTCCACAGTTGAGTGGAGAGTGGGATATGACTTTCTCACGTACTCTGGTGCCTCACATTTGACCATGTCCCCTGGAGGGGGAGACCTGGTGGCACTCAGAGAAAGGACAGCAGGTTACCAAGAAGAGACTTGATATCCTATGAGCATATACAGGGGGAGGTAATCCCCCTCAGGAACAGTCATAGGGGAGGGGAATAAGGGGAAAAGGGGAGGGAGGGAAGAATGAGAGGACACAAGGGATGGGATAAACATTGAGATGTAACAAGAATAAATTAATAATAAAAATTTTTTAAAAACTGTACATAACAGTCTATTGGACAGAATTCTCTACTAATTCAAGTTCTAATATCCCATTGCTACTTTGAATAAAGAAAGAAGTCACTCAATTGGTATTTCATAGTCCTATGTTGTATTTTATTAAAAACAGGTTATCTAAATAACCTGTTTAAGCAGTCTCACTTTGCTTCTGTTTTTTCTTTTTTTTTTTTTTTTTTTTTTTTTTTTGGTTTGTTTGGTTGGCTTGTTTTGTTTTCCAAGACAAGGTTTCTCTGTGTAACCTTGGCTGTCCTGGATTCACTTTTTAGACAGGCTGGCCTCAAACTCTCAAAGATCCTCCTGCCTCTGCCTCCCAAGTGCTGGGATTAAAGGCATGCGCCACCACACCCGGCCTCATTTTGCAAGTAAAATACTTGAAATATGATGCTGAGTAACTTGCTCTCAGTACCCAAATTTGGTCCCAGATGAACCAATTTGTTCTCTAATTCTTAACAGACTCTCTCCTCTGCAGATTCTCCAATAATTATAGTTTAATTCTAAGATTACCTATGGCTCTTTTACATCAACACAAAAACTATTCCTTATCTTCTTCCTAGTGCCGCATTTCCAATCTTTCGAACTGTTATATTCTTAGTACTTTTCTAAACTAAGTAGTTTCCCTGGACTTTTTTTTTTTTTTTTTTTTTTTCACCCGTGGTTAAAAGCTATGTTCTGAGACCAGACATTTTAAATTCAGGAACCAAATCATGTCCTCATTCAGAATTCAATAATGTCACTACATTATGCCAGCCAATAGACACTCTGTAATTGTTTTCCTAGATATTAAATATTCATGTGCCCCTTCACAATTACAAAGTAGCCGCAAGCACTGATGTTTGGGGAAAGTTGATGGGGGAATATCATGTATTCTGTTGAGATTAGCCTTCATATTCCTTTCAAAGCAATTGAAGTAGAGAAGAACATGTGTAGTACATTACAGAACTTCTGAGAATTTGTATGGCAACTCCACACTGACTACAGTTAAGCAAGTAAGAGTAATATCAAACATTTAACAACCAATGAATGATCAGCACAGATCAGAGCCTACAAAAAAAAAACCAATGTTCCAGTGTGGTTGCTCAGAATATAACAGTTGCAATTATGACCTGCATATGTTTACAAGCATTATCTAGCCAGTTTTAATAAAAGAGATAAACACAATATATTGAGAACTAATTTCTAAATATAATGTCAGTTTCTTTTTTGTATTATGATATTCCGTGAATTTCTAAATTGGTACCAGTATTACTTACTATACTTCAAATGTTCTTTACTTTGCCAAAATCCTCACTTTGATTACACCAATATTACAGGAATTATCTTTTTAATTCTTATTACTATAGTATGCATTCACTTAGCCATATAATGAAATTGTTCTTAGGTTTTTTTTTTCTTTTTCAGAATAAAACTCATTGTCATAAACTAGCAATACAATTAATTTAAACAAACATGAAATTGACTAAAACACTGCTCTTGGCCAAATGCTTGTGTTAAAAACACAGTTCTTTCATGAATCTTTCTTGATGAGGCAAATTCTTACATTTATGAACAATTCACATACTGTGGGCTTGAGAGATGGGTCAGCATTTAGGAACAGTATTCTTGTTGCTTTTATGGAGGCCCCAGGTTTGGGTACCATCTACATGGTGTTTCATAATCATCAGTAACTACTTCCAGGGGCTCTAGCGACTTTTCTGACCCGTGTGGGCACCAGGCACTCACTTTGGGCATGTGCAGACAAAACAGGCATACACATAATTTTAAAATTATATTTTTTGAAAGAATGTATAATTTGACTCCTTTACAACATAAGTGAAAACACTCTGAGTGTTGGGAAAAGATAGAGATCTTTCTAATTCTTTACAATTAAAATCTCACAGCCTTTTGGGGCAGGGCAAAATGTCAAGAAGGTTCCACTTACAACTACTAAAAACAAGAAAATCCCAAAATTTGTGGGAAAATGGATGGAACTATAAGTGGTCATATTGAGTGAGTTAACCCAGAAGCATAAAGACTCATATGGTATATAATCACTTATAACTGGACACTAGCCCAAAAGGTATGTCCCATGAAAGTCCCTTACCAGGAGATTGGGATAGATGTGAGGATTCACATTGTTACTCTAGGTAAGAGAAATATAAGAGAATGGGGAAATAAAAGGATCCAGAGGGTCCTCGAAGCCTACAAGAAGAACATCATGATGAGTGGATCTGAGCACAGTGGTGTTTGCTCAAACTACTGCACCAACCAAGGACAATACAAGCAGTAAACATCGAACCCATACTCTGATCTAGCCAATGGACTGGACATTCTCCACCATTGTGTGGATAGGAAGGACTGACTCTGACATGAACTGTGGTGCCCCATATTTGACCACTTTCCCTTGGTGGGGAAGCCTGGTGACACTCAGAGAAAGAATAAGCAGGCTACCAAAATGAGACTTGATGGCCTATGACCATATAGTGGGGGAGGAGGTCCTCCTCAGTCATAGACCCAGGGGAGGGGAATAGGGTGAAAATGGGAGAAAGGGAGGAAAAGGAGGATACAAGTGATGGGATAACAATTGAGATGTAATCTGAATAAATTGATTAAAAAAAAAAAAGAGACTCCGAGGCTGTGGTCAGATGGTGGAGGGAAGGAAACTAGGGTGGAAGAGGGAGGGGTTGTGGGGGTTGTGGGAACAGGAAGATAGGAGTG